>NW_028258138.1:45783939-46086969 GCF_053883595.1 Heterocephalus glaber
TCTCATTCCAGAATAAAACACAATAGTGTTCAGCCTGATGGGCGTTTCAGAGGACCCAAATGAGATTCCTACTTTACAACCATCCCTGTAACTTGCTTTTGGTTACTTCTGTGATTTCACCATAGACTGTCATCTCAATGACCAGTGCTGCTCGTTCACTAGCACTGTATACATATTTGTTTTTCTTCTCAGTGGTTTTAGCATCTTTCAAGTCATTGAGGAGGCAGATTGTAATACTACTATTTCAAAGTGCAAAATATCAAACTCATATTCAGAGACTAGTAATCTCTCAAATAGGAATTGTTTCATTATTTATTTTTATTCTACAGTAGGAAAAATTTGTCATTGTAGTTGGCCAACTATATGACATTACTTCTACCCTTCAAGCTATCTCTAAAGTGTTTTTCAACTCTGATATGCTTTTATTATAAGATTAATTATATAATTTTATGAATAAATTTTAAAGTGCTTAATTTTTTTTTTGCTTCACAATAGCATTCTTTAAAATAAAAAAAGCATATGGGTCTACCTTTGAAAACTCTCATGCCTTTTCACTAAAAAGAAAATATAATAAAGGAAGAATTGTTTAATCATCTCATACTTGCTTCAAAAATATATTTAATTACTGCATGTATAAAAGTTTTCCTCATTGTAGGCATTAATATTAATCTACCTAAAGTAAAGCAGTTCCTTTTGCCACAGCATAGACTTTAGATTCTATCATACCTATTTTCTGTATGTTTATAGCTGATGGGGGCATGAACTTTCCAATTATACAACATAAATGACTACTTTTAAGTCTGCGGCATCATTCTATGACATGACTTTGTTCTAAATGTACATTTTATAATTTTATCTTAGCATTCTGATGTTTTTTCATCTTCTTTAGTTGCAACCATTTGAATGCTTTCTTTTCAAGAAACTGGACTAAATTTAGAAATTTATGATTTAAAGATGCATTCACTTTTTAAACTTCCTAGCTTCCTTATAAAATTTGATATCTTTGTTGACTGTAGGTTTCATTCCAAGTAAATGATCATCAGTAATTTTGCAACATAGACTACTTTGCCTAATGTCGATTTTTATCTTTTAAAAGGATCCTTTCCGGCCATTGGGGTGGAGACGTTTTGTCCCAGCTTCCTGAGAGCAGGGTTTTTAAATAGCATCCAGGCCCCGCATCCAGTGCCAGGGGGAGGATCTTTGCCCCCCAGGATTCCTTCTGGTAGGTACTTCTAGTGAAGTTTTCTGCTGCCATATAAAACAGAAAAATTATATGATAGACTTTAATGGACTGATAATACAAAAATGAATATTTCTAAAATTTGTTTTTGAAAAGAAATGCAAGTGACTCTTTGTAAGTCAGAAACCACATTTATGATACCTAGTGTAAAATGGCATAAAGGAAGCAGAAAGACTATCTAGAAGACAGGTATCCAATTAACATAATACTGATCTACTGGGCAAATTTGTACCTAAGAACCAGAGATTCAGATCTCTAATTTGTAACTCAAGAATAAAGCAAGGTAGGTTTAAGCTGCTTTTCCACTTGGAATTGGCCAGAAAAGATAATTAAAAACTACGTGTTCTTGACAGAAAGAGTAATTCCATATTTCAGTGAGTTTGTAGAGATTTAATTAAAGTTCCATTTCACTAAAGAGAAATGATTCGAAGAAAAGCCTGAAAGTAGCAAATTTGAAGAAATTTTTGAGAAAGAAAATTAATGTGCAGTACTCGCTAAAACACCAATCTGACCAAAGCCATGAAATAAAACACAGAATATTGAGCATTTTAATTGCAATTTCAAAGTTTAGTGAAACATATTATGAGTTATCAACTCTATGACTATAATCAGAAGTTGTTTTTTTCTGTCATTTAGTAAAATATCCAGCTGCTTTCCTCCATTATACCTGAAGGTACAAACCAAACTTATAGTTTATATGTGACTTAGAAAAATAGAACTAGAATATTGATTCTTAAAGTCTTTTGTCATAATTCTTACATTTTATCATAATAATAATGTTACATATTATGGTAGTACCATCAATATATTCAAGAGGGCTGCTCAGTCAGCAATGTCACTGAGAACATTTGAAAAGAATGGGAAATTCAATAAAAACAAAATCCAAAATTCACATTGCTTGGTTTTCTTAGAATAATTATAGCAACAAACCCTGAGATTATTACGTTATTTTCCTTTTGCGTTTCAATTATTCTTGTCTATTACAAACATAAAAAAATAATCAACTATAAAAATTCTTTGATGTCCTTTGGTTTTATAGTTAAATAATTTAGTGACATGGCTATGGACTTTATGGCCAATAATGCCACTGATGAGTGAGAAAATTATGTGAATTAAAATATTAACAATTTTAATTCTAATGGATGTTCTGCCACATTTTCCTTCCTGGAAATAGAAATATTGAAGTATCAATTGCATAAGAAGTTTTTGCTGTTGTTGTTGCTGCTGCTACTGCTGTTGTTGTTATTGCAAAAGATTGGAAGGGAAAATCCGTATAGGCTGAGCTCTCAAAACTAGCTGTAATATAAAAATGTGCCTTTCATATACATAACTGATTTTTCAGTGAGTGGAATTAAGATGAACAGATGATGTGTAATTTAATAGCTTCACTTTTAATGATAAATCTGGTAAGTTTAGATATATTTGGCAGAAATGATATAATAAAGTTTAGCAGTGATTTTAATTATTCAATATTACTGGTAAAAAATAAAATAAAACAACCCTTGTCATTTAGCCATTGGAAATGATGGAAGGAAGATGATCTTTTTATAACACAAACATAGAAACAACTTTCCAGAGAGGGAACTTAAAGAATATTCTAGTACTCTATTCTTCTAGGCTTCAAGCCAAATTTGCCTCCAGCTTTTATAGGGGGAAAAAATGTTCAGTTTTCATGACTTACATACAAATCAGGCATGACAAAATTGCTTCATAAAAAATTTAGAGATCTAAACCTATTCATGTTCCTTCAAACTGAAATTAACTCAACTCACTTTTCCTAGCTTATATCACTTTGATAAGTGATATTTGTATACTTTGTCACTTTTCAGTAAGGACTGCTACAATTATGTATGTAATTCTCATCCTCTCCTATGAAACTATAATTTATTTCCCAAGAACTTTCCTTTCTGATTTTGTGTAAAGAGGAATGAAATGATAATCATGAGGAGTTTTTATTGTTTCAAATTTTTAACAACCTGAAGCATATTTTCAGCATCTAACATCTGAATGGATCCCCTTCCAGGTTAGAAGATCAATGTGAGGACAGATCCTCCCCTGGCCAACACTGTGACACTTTAAATAGTTGGCTGAAGGTTGATCTGCTCTGGACAGCAATTAATTTACTTTCTACAATTGATTATATGTCACAGTACTTTGAAGGTCTCATAAGACATTTCCAGTGTTATTCAAGGAATTACCAAACCTTCAGAGTGATGAGGCTAATTTAGTTTCCAGTTACTTATCTTAATCAAATTTAAATGAGATGCATGACTATGTCTTGTATAATTTAGTTTCTTTGCTTCATGTCACAGTGTGTTATCCAAAAAGCAATATTTCCACAGTACTTACTTTTACATTGCCTTTGATGATAAGCCAATCACTGAATCATGAGACCCAGAGCCTCAGTCAGTATTTACAATAGTCAATTGTTTATAAATTTCTCATTTCTAGAA
Organism: Heterocephalus glaber; assembly: GCF_053883595.1. Lineage (NCBI taxonomy): Eukaryota > Metazoa > Chordata > Mammalia > Rodentia > Bathyergidae > Heterocephalus > Heterocephalus glaber. The sequence continues at coordinate 45,787,633 of NW_028258138.1, forward strand.
AGGTCATAGTATAGAGTTATTATGCATAGTCTCAGATGGAGAAAAACACCAGGAAGTATTAGCTGAAAGTTGAATAGCAAGGAAACAAGCAGTATGTGAGATTTAAAAATAGGTAAGTTCTGAAAATTCAATATTGAGTATCTCCCTTATATTTCCTTTGTGATTATCTTGAAGCTCTTTATTAGAAGGAATGCTTTCTAAAGTACCATGTCTGGTTTACCAGCCTGTGCTTTAAACACTGTGCTACCACACCTATTGTGACATCTTTATCTAAGATTCTCTTCATCATATGACTTGTGCTGGGTTCACAGAACAGGGCAGAGATGGAGTGAGACTCCCTCTCTCTTTACTCTGAGTCAAGTAAGAGGACAAAATATGAACATATGGAGATTTAAAAGCTAGATTTGTATTTACTGAGCATATAATTAATAATGTTTACTATTATTTATTTACCCTTTGGGAAGAGAATTGATGATCCTTAAATTCAAAAAGATGAAGTTTTCATATCCCCACTTTTGTCCCCTGATTAGCCATGTTAGGAAGTGGATTCGCAATCCACTTTTCTATATATTAATAACATGTACAACTAGACCATTTCTATAGCAAAGGACTTACAATTATCAGTCAATATTAAAATGTCTTCACAGTCCATTAACAATGATTATCAATATTCTCCTTTCAATATTTCATATGAAATACTATCTGCTAAGGGGTCAGGGCAAAACTTTGCATATACTATTACCTAACCACACCATTTTTTTTCAAAAGGCATATAGTTTAGATGTTGGAAATAGACCAGGAATGATAAATAAGTTTGAACCTGCAGAAAGTCTAGGATCTGGTCAATATAATATTACAGTATCAGGTTTTGATGCATATAGAGAATTGCAGAAAAGACTAGGTGGCAGATTTTGAAGGAATAAGAGTAAGTTAAAGAAAATTGGCATAAACTCAGTATATCAAGCAAAATCAGCAGTGGAAAAGTTACTGCACTTCAGAAGAATCAAAGTAAACCATTTAATTTTTTCATATTTTCAGGCATCCTAAAAAGTCAGTGGCATTATTTTTGATTCATAATGTGACATTTTAAATCACAACACAACAATTTCTATTGGCTATAGCTCTTCCAGTGATGATTATTCCTTGAATGTTTTTGTAGAAAATACAAATGTTTACCTTGTTTTACTTTTGCCAAATTATTATTATCATTATTATTATTATTATTATTATTATTATTATTAAAACTACATACCATCATGCAGTGGGTTAGTTTTTAAGAAATATCTTCAAGATTAAAAAATCCTTTGCTTTCATTAACAGATATTTTAACATTTTGTAGTTCAGGATGTTGCCCGTTAACACAAATGAAGTATACATGAATATGTTTATAGGTACCTAATTTAAACCAAGAGCTAATTATGAAAGGAATTGGAAAAGCTACACTAAATGTGCAAAGTAAAATCATGAATAAATCATTCAAAATATACTGTAATAAAGAGAAATTCCTTCATCTGGATTACTAACTACTGGCTTCTTTATTCTTTAACATTTACATGATTTCAACCCCCAGTGCTGTCCCTACTCAATATCAGCTGCAACCTCTTCTCAGAGAACTAGTCTCTAAAGTTTTTGCAGCTGCAGCTTTAGAAGCGAACCCTGCAGAATGGCAAATATTAAAATAAAAAAAACCTGTGGTGGGACTCTGAGGCAGGTCTGGGCAAGAGACCAAGATTATTGCTATTTCAGGAGTGGGGAAAGGGACAGAGAAGTTAGGGTCACTGATGGAATAATGAACAGAGCACACTCAGGCAGCTGAAGCATGTGGAAGATGGCATCAGAGATTGTAGTTCTAGGCACACAAAACTAAACAGTCCTTTTAAAATATGTGCACTATTGTTAGTGCTACAATAGGGGGTCATTTTTAAACAGCTATTTAGGATATATTCCATAATGCATGCAAAAGAGGCTAAGTCAGCTTTTCATCACTCTGACAAAATACCTGAGAAAATCAATTTAAAGGAGGAAAGTTTCATTGTGGCTAATGGTTTCAGAGGTTGTTGGCCATAGTTACTTGCTTCCATTGCTTTCAGGCTGGCGATATCAAGGCAGAAATATCAAGGCAGAGCGTGGGGTAGAGGAAAGCTGTTCATCTCATGGCTGCCAGGTAGAAGAGAAAGAGAGCCTGTGCTAGAAGGCTTCCTCATTCTTCCACTTTATTCCAACTAGGGCCCGGGTCTATTGGATGGGAACATACACAAAGTGGAAGCTATAATTCAAAACTTCAAGCATGCAGTTTATACAAGCTTTATTGTAGTTAATGAGTTTAAGGACTCCTGTGGATGGGCAATCATCATCTGGTGGTACAATTCATGGATTCAGATTCCTTACCATTGCACCTACTTTGTTTCTCGGCCAAAATAAGACCATTTGTTATATAAACAACCAACTGAAAACTTGGTTGTCCTTTAACCTCCCTCCCTAATCTCAATTTTGAAAACCAAATAGTTGTACACTCTCTGTCCCAAGAAAATGGATTATGTAAATTTTATCTACAATTTCAAGACAACCCTGGACAACTTGAATACTATAAATGAAGAAACTCTGATTCTTAAGGACTCAGTCTTCTGTGTTTAAACTATGCTTAACTGACATAAGTGAACTTTATCATCTTCATATAAGAATGACAGTGCAGGGCCAGGGATTTAGCTCAGTGGTTTTGCTGCCTGCCTCGGAAGCTCAAGGAGTTTGTTCCCCAGTACCAAAAAAAAACACAAAAAGCTGCAAATTACATTTGATTTCAAGCTCTTCTGCATTTACAAACTGAATTTCTATTTTTTTCTTTTTTTTTCCATTAACTTTATTGGTACATTTTAGGTATACAGTACAGTTACATTCCTCATTGGGATCTCATACCTTTATGTGATGTATCTTGGTTCTTATTTTTTCCCCATCCCCCAGCCCTCCCTTCACCCCCTCCACCTTTCCCTGTTTACAGACTTTGTTTCCATTGTTTTTCCTTTTCTCTTATTTTTTCTTTTCCCTTCTTTTCTTTCCCCTACCCCTCCTACTTCCCCTACTCCTTTAGACTTTTTCTTCCTATTTCACAATATCAATTATACATTTTGATCCTTATTTACACTTTTAGTTTTTCACACCAGAGAAACTAGTCGGTCTTTACACGTGTGTGCTATTTACTTAAGAGTATGGCCTCAATGTGCATCCACTTAGCTATAAATGTCTGTAGTTTCTCATTATGGCTGAGTAGTACTCCACTTTATTAAAAAAAAAAAAAACACACACACACATCTTCTTTATCCTGTCTCCAGTTGATGGGCAATCGGGCTGTTTCCAAGCTTTAGCTATTACAAACTGTGCGGCTATAAACATGAGTGACCATATATCACTGTGGTATAATTCTTTTATGAATTGCTATCTTTTAAGACATAAGAAATCGTAAAAGAAAAAAATCTTAAGTAACCTCTTACTCCTTCTTTTTCACTTCTCTGTTCAGAATCTTTAAAGTTTTAGCCTTTGACCTTAGCTAAGCCTTCCTATTAACAAAACTGCTTCTTTTATCATTCAAATAAGTTTGAATCTTTAAAATGTAAATCTTACATATATATTTAAATTCTCTGAGAATTTAGCTAGCCACTAGAGATCATGTTTTATAACTGGTTATGTCATTTATCTGTATTATATTCAAAGAATTTGACAACAGTTTAAAAAGATTCATCCAGGAATCATTTTCTTCTCATAAGAAAAATTCTAAAATAAAACTTACAGAGGTTATAAATTTAACTGAGTCTCTGTGTGAATCAGCATTTAATCTTGGTATTGACTGAAGTTGTTTTGTGGGTGTGTTTGACCTTAAAGACATGGTAAGAAACTGAGCTACTCAACTGCCACTTCCCTCCAAAGGATTCCTACGGGGTGGCTGCATGCCCTCTGGTGTGCCTGGGCCACTTAAAGCCTAAATTAGATAGACCAGTCCTATCATAAAACATGCCTTCCTCCCAGTATTTATTCTTTTGCGTTGTAGAAGAAAGCACAGTGGTAACTACCCCATGATAGTGTGGGATTTTCATGATTCCATTCACAGAGGTCTTACAGTAAGTATATTTAGCAAAATTAAACTTTAAAAAATTTTTCAACATCTTGTAAGAGGAGCAGGAATGATTCAGAAATAAATAGTAACTTGCCTGAGGGATCAAAGGAATGTAGTCAATGATTTAACTGTATTATATTTATGGTTCATTTAATAAATGTTCTCCCTTTTATAATTAAAATCTCACCATAAATAATCCATGTATCTAGGGTACATTGTATCCTGTTTAAGGTGGGTGTAGTGGTTTATGCCTGTAATCTCAGTATTTGGGAGGCTGAAGCATGAGAATCACATGATTTTGAGAACAGGCTGGTCTACATAGTGAGTTCAAGGCCAACCTGAACTATGTAGCAAGACCCTGCCTCAAAAGAATCAAAAGAACAAAATTATGTATATAGATTATATATGTATATGTACATATATACATATATATATATATATCCTGTCTAGAAATTTGTTTTATTTTTTCTGATCATTTTGATAGTGAATGAAACAAAAAATCAGACAACTACATATTTTATTGCTTGTATAATCATAAAACGCTTTTAAAGCCAGAAGGAAAGCTTAGAATTGAATCACTGATGGAAAATATGATGCTTTCTACTAAGGATTAGAGACTCTTAAAAGAGTTTTTCCCAATGTCTTCTCCAGAGGTTTTGTAAAAATATACCCCATTATTGCTCTTAAATGTTCTCATATATACATTTTACAACTAAAATTTTAACTGCTAAGCTGTGTCCTTTTAAGCCTTATATGAGACTATTAAGATAATTTCAAATTAATATTGATTTGTAATAGAAACTTTAGAAAATTAACATAAATTGATGTTTGGAAGATGAGGAATGCAAGATCTAAAGGTATTTCACCCAGTTTAGGACTAATTTATAGTGTATATAGAATGTGTTATGGTTTAGGGACTTTTAAGATTCTAGAACTTCTTTTCTTTGGGAGCCACATAGTACATAGTTCATAATCCCTTTCCATGATAAAACACAAGAACTTAGAAGGACTCTTTGGGTTTTTTAAATGACTAATGGAAACCCAAGTGTTATTTCAAGATATAACAAGATAGTCAAGCATTCACACTCAGGAGATTGATTACTTGGTAAAAGTTATGACTCTGCCAATTGCTCGTGTTGAGTCTTCAGCAAGTTGCTTAAACTCTCAGTACATTTGTGAATCTGAACTAATAATTATACAAACCACAGTGGTAATTTGAGGATTAAATAAATTAACATGTGGAATGCCCACAGAACATTACCCAACATATTGAAGAACTTATAAAAAGTAAATTATTATAAATGTATTGATATAGTAGTATTTATTTAAAATTTATCTACAAAAAGATTTTTACAGATGAAAATCAAGAACTAAAGCATCATATAATTATTTGACCTGTAATTTAATTTGGCTTTGAACTTGGACATTATAAAATATTTCAAGGCATGAAAATTTTCTGCTGTGTTTTATTCATTGTTCTAATTGTAACAAAAATATTGCTTATTCTATAATCAATTATTCCTTTCAGAAGAGTTGGAAAACAAAAGGTTACAAAGAATTTTCAAAACATGCACAGTACTTTTAATTTGATCATTATTATATTATACTTCTAAATATGCATGAGATAAAAATTTTACAATATGGTTAGTGTCACGTAGTGAAAATACAGCCTAACCTTAGAATCTTTGGCAGTAACTTTCATTATCAACAAGACACTTTTAGTGAAGGAGAAATCTTTTTCCACATATGGTAATTTCTAGTGGAAAAAAGGGCATTACTGAATGTTGCTGAAGCTAATTGATGCAGATTATGCACCACTGCTTTCTGGAACTGAAGGAAAATTGTTTCATTTCTTTAGCCTCATACCTTTCATTTACTCTAAAACAAATCTGGATTTTTAAATGCTATTGTTTTCATAACTGCAGAGCACCTCTCCTAATTTCTGCTCAGCTGGTTTATTACTAGATAAAACATTTTATCCTTCAACATTTTATCACAGGCATTTGGATCACCTCTAAATTTTAAAAATGATAGAAATTAAGAGGGAAAAATGAAACCAAATCAATTTAGTAATTACATATATGTAGGAGTTTCAAATTGTTCCAAGTTTAAGGTAAACAGTTCCAGATTAATCATAAAATATGTTGTTACAGGTACAAATCTGTCAATAGAGTGTGGAAGACACAACACAAGTAGTTAAATGGAAATAAGTACCTACTTATTCAAGCAGAACCTATTTTTTAAGAAACTAATATATATTATTTAAAGTAGAGTATATCATAGAATAAATCATTTTGCTCTATAAAGCAACTTCAAACTTGTTGATTTCAGTTAAGTAGGATTTAAACAGACCTTTGAGACCATCAGGAGAGCTCCTTATATGTACTAATATTAGTCATTTTCAATAATGAAATTTCTTAACTTGGTAAACTACTTAGTTTAAGATTCAACATCTTGTTAGTAAGATAAAACATAAGGCTCAGCATATATCCATTCATTTATTAAAGCATCTATTATTTGGTAATTTCAGATTTAGTATTAGGTACTATTTGTATTTCAAACATATTTTCCTGGGCCAGGGATTTAGCTCAGTGGTTTCGTTGCCTGCTGCGCAAGTGCAAAGACCCGAGTTCAATCCCCAATGCCAAAAAAAAACCATGTTTTCCCTTTTAATCACACAATTACCCTATGGAGAAGGTCTTATTATATATAATTTACAAATATGCAAATGAAGAATTTATAATGTAAAAATAAAGAATATATAATAAAACAGATAGTGAGATGAAATATAAGTTATGAAAGTGACTTTTACAAATTGGAAAAAGTTTTCTATATCAGTCTCTGAAACTAATCTCATTAATTCCAACCGAACTAGCAATATACAATGTAGAAGGTAATCAACAATCCCAGAATGTCTAAGACATGAGAATTTCAGTGCTACACTGGGAAATTACTGTATCATATAAAACATATAACTTCCAGTTGTTTGATCTTTTATTTTGCCATAGGATATAAAAGAATTTTCATATCAATACCAAATCCAATAAAATATAAAAATGATCCATTTTTGAAAATATTGTTACATAGTGGATAAATATAAGGGGGAGGCAGATAATTGTGCACAAAAGGAAAGGAAGAAAAAGAACACTATTTTTCAGTGACAACTACTGCCAGATACTGTGCTAATTATATATGTTCTCATCTAGCCTTTTTAGAAATCTTATACAGTACTTAATTTTATCCATATTTTACAAAATCTGAGAAAGCTAAAATGTCTTGCCCAAGATTATGTTACTAATAGACAACAGCAGAAATATGAAGTTTATTCTTAAAACCATAGTTTTCATAATGGAAGTAATTTAGGACTAAAAACAAATTACTTTTCAGCATTATTTCAGTATTGCTATTATTTCAGTAATGTTTTTCTAGGTCTAGAATCATTCTTAAAGAGTACCCATATTCCTTCTGATATTTAACTCAAAAAAAAATGTGTACTTTATGCCTAGCTGTATGCTATGTTGTGAAATAACAAAGAGGAATTAAGCACAAATCCTGGCCAGATGACTTTAGAGTGGGAGACAGACATATTGTTAACATAAATATTATATAAAAAGGAAGTGATGGTAAAAAAAAATGAAGATTTCTAAAAGGGAAAGTGATTCATGGGAGAATGTGGATGGTATTTAAACTGCTTTTTTCTTAAGTACATTATTTTAACCAAGTCGAAGTAGTGAGAAAGCAGTGTTCTAAAGCAGAGAAAGTACAAGTGAATTCAAACACAGAGAATTATGAGTAACCTACAGAATTTGAAAAACAGGAAATATAGGAATAGAAGGTGGTAAAAGATGACAGTAGAAGTGAATGTAGAGGAAAGTTTGTGAAGAACCTTCTTTACCAATCATTTTAGATTTTAATCCTACAGCACACAATGCAATTAATAAGATGCTATTTAAATGGAGGAAACATCAGCCCTTTGTAGTCACTGATCTTCTTATTTCTATTGCCTTTCTGCTGTCTAATCCATGAAAGCACTGATCTTCTAGTGATTGAGGATCGGTCTCCAGAACCCAGAAGAGTACTTGGTAAATAGTAGGAATTTTAAAAATTGTTTAATATACTAAGTATTCACTGAATGTTTTTATGATTTTAAATATAAATTATAAATAAATTTAAAAATTTTTTAAATATTTGAATTTAAACTCACTGAGGATGAGAATTGTGATATGATCTGATAATCACCAGCCAACACTCTAAGAGGAAATAGTTTTACTTCAGTACTTATGTGAATAAAAACAATAATTTTTAATATATATAATATATTTTAATATATACAATATATATTTTTAATATATCATAACTTCAAATTTGCGTATTCATATATTTTGACTGCATAAGAACATGAAAATTATTTCATTTATTGTCAAATCCATTAGAGATTATAATTATAACTCACTATCTATACAACAGAAACAAGAGAGGTAGAAATAGACCAAAGAACTGGCTCAGAGTATTGAATTAGATACAGAGAGGAAAAAACGCAAGCACTTAGTCAATCCAAGTTATCGTCACAAATTTTATTACCTGGCAGAGAAAATATAGATGTGATAGAAATCTAAATAAGCTACAATTATTTTAATCTGTAATAGACTATGGAGATTGCTGAGATTTTTTTTCCATTTTTCATTTTACTGACTGCACGTTAGAAATTGCCGGACTGATAGATAATACTACATCTAGCACAAATTCATTACTTACATGAAAATGTTAAATCTCTGTGATCCATTTCCTTCACAGATTTTCCCTGAGGATTGAAAAACCTATTTCACTGCAAATATTTTTTCCATGATTTCTGTAGGACATTTAAAGAACGTTTTTCTTTTTTTAATTTTAACAGTAACATGAGAAAAATATAATCTTATGATCACATGGTTTTTCCACACCTCCTTTATCAAAACTACTGTAAGTATTGGAAAGTATTTGAAAAATGTGTATCTGTCAGTAGTCCCTATAAGTCCCAGTGAAAGGAAACAATTGTTCTTGGCTATAGAAAAATGATGATAAGAGATTTTGTGATTCATGTCCACATATAAGTGCTTTCCCAGTAGGTCTTGATTCTAATGCAGTTTAAAACATCCATAAAATCTAGGCTAATTTGAAGAAAAAATCTAAGAAATTCACTTTGGGTATCTTTTTTTTGTTGTTCACTTTGGGTATCTTTGAAGATCTCTTAAAACAAACTGATGAGACTTCTAAAAAAGATTGGGTATTTTGAAAACTGACATTTAAGGATTTTGGAGTTTATCCACTGACTGTATTGTGAAGGTGAATAGTTGTAATTCCTAGTTTCAGTTTTTTGAGGAATTTCTAAACTGAGTTCTATAGTGGGTGTACTAGTTTACCTTTCTAGCAACAATGTGGAAAAGATGTAGTATGTACATGTAACTCAAATGTTCACTTTGGAGATTTTCGTCTTGTATTTTGTTGTGATAGCTTCAATCAAGACCAGCCATTAGTTGAAACAAAGAATTGTTTCCTTAGACTACTGCTAGCATCTAATATGTAATTTATTTCCTCTTGGTTTCCTATATGGGAGTATGGAAGTTAGTTATACTGTAAAGCTTAAAAGCAACGTAATAGTTCATTATTAAATTTACAATAAAAATAGATAAGTATAAAAGAAATTATGAAAATTAAGATGCTATTTTTTGTTATTTTTATTAGTACTTGTTTGCAGTATATAGCAATTACATTCATTGTGGGGAGTCACATGTGTGTACTACATCTTAATTCTTTTTAAAATTTCCTCCCCCTCTCTTCCCCTTACCTCCATCTCTTGATCCTCTATCCTTTTTCACAAGATCTATCTCCTTGTATCCTATTATCTATCTTTTATTTTGCTCTGAAATTTATTTGTATTTTGGGTTGAGGCTATGTGTGTTGGGGGCTTCCACACTGTCAGTAGGAATGTACACTAGTACAACCACCATGGAAATCAATTTAGAAATTACTCAAAAAACTAAAACTAGAAATTACATTCCACCCAACTATTCTCCTTCTAGGTATGTTCCCAAAAGATTCAAAGACATATTATAGAATGCTATTCTTTAAAGCTACTTCAGGTGAAAGAAGTCACTGCTTGTATCTTATTTTTCAATATGTAAAAATTATATATGGCATTATTGCTCTTGCAAAATCTATTTGGAAGTAATGGATTCTCTTTCTAAATTTTCAAAATATTTCATTATATTCCCTTTTGTATATTTTTAGCCAGTACAAAATGCCTTAGGTCACAAGATCACCTTCACAGTCAGTGGATAAACTCCGAGATCCTTAAATGTCAGTTTTCAAAATTCCCAATCTTTTTTAGAAGTCTCATCAGTTTGTTTTAAGAGATCTTCAAAGATACCCAAAGTGAATTTCTTAGATTTTTCCTTCAAAATAGCCTAGATTTTATGGATGTTTTAAACTGCATTAGAATCAAGATCTGCTGGGAAAGCACTTATATATGGACAATGAATCACAAAATCTCTTATCCTTTTCCTGTAGACAAGAACAACTATCTTCTTCCACAAAAAAACTGTGGAGGCTTCATTTGTTATTGTTCTTAATGAGAAGTGAAACTTATCAGTGATGAATTTTAAGATTCCTAAAATATTTTCTAAAGAATTATATATAGAACTAATTTCAAAGTGCCTTATGGTCACATGAACCAGAATCTTGCTGAAATACTTCAATGTTAATTTCTTAAGAATAGAAAATCCATAAGAAAAATTACCTTATTTTTAAGAAGCAACTACTGTGCTTAGTGATCTTGAGAATCCCAGTGAAGGAAATACAAAGCATTTATGAGCAAAAGGTAAAATTACCTAATACAAAGCCATGATAACAATTCTCAGTGCACACAGATGTGATGGGAATGTAAAGAAAATATCACTGGGTGAAACTTGCAAGGAAGAGGAGCAGTGTATAAACTCTGGAGTGGAGGGCATGTGTGGCACTCTTAGAGAGAAGCAAATTGAGAAATAATCCTGACAACTGAGTACCAAAAGTAAAGGCAGGAGGCAAGATGGGACAAGTGTAAGGGTTAATGACAGCTGGGAGAGCAGTGGATGCTATGACTGGTTAAGAGAGATGTGGTCCCTCACTAGGAAAAACTGGCTAACAAAATGTGACTTGGAGCTTTTATCTGATATAAAATAAAGGTTAAAAAGTCTGAGATAGATTGACTCATACTGCCACTTACCAGTTATAAGACTATGGACAAGTACTTTAATTTTTTATCCCTCAATTTATCTGTGTAACAGGGATAATAGTATGTAGAAGTTAGATAAAAAGTGAAGTCCTTGCAAGCTCTTTGCATTCTGACACTATGAAAGGGATACATGTTTAAAAATAAACCTAAAAATGTTCCTCTGGATGCCACTGTCAATACAGATTGTAAAGGTGGAGAAAGAACTTAGTCATGGTTGTAATAGCTCAATTTTCCCCATTAACATCTGTTATCAATTGTCATTCAAACTAGAACATTGGTCTCAGAATTTTTATGAAGTACAAAAATGATCTTTTATACCCCCTCCCCCGCTTTGTCACCTAAGTGTTTGCAGCAGCCTCCTATCTTTAAGCTCTCTCTGGCTAAATAGAGGAGTTTATGGAACTTTCAGGTTTAAAACCTGGATCTTCTAGATCCCTACCCACAAGAGTGCTGACAGTTCACTTGATCTCAATAATTGCTGATAAAGTTCTTTATTCTGGTTTGGGTGAAATAAATAGCTTTGAGGAATTTTACAGAATATATTAAATCCAGGACAAGTAGAAAACTTTTTTAGGTTTTTATTCTATGCATGGCAAATTGGGAGCTTTATTAACACACTTAAACTTCAACATATCTTTCTTTAAAATGTAGGTTCAAATGTAAAATCTAGCATTTGCATACATTGTAGTAATTTATAATGGTCATCCTTTCTAACCTGTAAGATTTGAATTCATAAAAAAGGAATTATAATGAGATCTAATATTTCCATCATTGCTATCTGTACACACAATTTCTTTCCACATCCTTTTTGTGTCATAGGGGAAAACTATGCACAGGCCAGATAAAATTGCCAACAAAAATTCAAATATAAAGCAAGAAATATAGAAGCAAAAGTAAATATGTCACATATACTTATTTCAGGTAAATACCATTTTCCCTTCATCTGAAATTTTATCTTTTAAACATGGGCAATTGAGCAGAATAAATGCATTCTCATCTTCAAAATAAATCAAAGTTATTTATGATGAATATTCTATTTAATAGAGGTGTATTGGGAGCTATATGAATTGATATGATAAACCAAGAAATAAATGATGTTCAGTTCTCATCTTAGCCTCTGCACAAGACTAGTACAAAATCAGTTACTTATTTTTCATGTACTGCCACCATTGCTCTGTTGATCAAATCTATTTCCCATAAAGAGATGATCAGGAACTACTACAAATACTACCAACTTTGTAGCATACATCAATTTACTGAATTTTTTCTGCTTAAAGGCTCATAAAATAATTTATGAATTTCTCCTTTCTGTTTTATATTAGGAATGTTTCAGAAGTGCCACTCTAATGTAAGTCAGCCAAAATTGCTGTACCATAATGGAATTTGTACCACAGCTTTAAAAAGCAGCAAAAGTAACAGCTTAAACTTAACCCCAACTTTGGCTTGCAGACTTTTCTAAAGAAAAGCTAGAGGACAAAAAATATATGTATATAATCTAAGTGATTTCAGGGCTTTAGGGAAAAAAAATGCTGGGTTTCTTTGTAATTCATACTGTAATTTGTTCCCCCTTTATACTCAGAAGGAAATAATGCTAAAAAGAAATTGACATATGCATATGTTATGATGTGATCCTACTTTTGTAGAATCAGGTTGGAAAATGAATTTCTATTAATAAAATACAAATAATTTAGTCACCACAGCTGGAAATCTCTTAACTGCAACACATATTTCTGTAATTGTTCTAATCCTTATATGTTCTCTTGGTCTTTTGCAGGCAGACCAGTAATGATTGTGGTGGAATATATGGAGAATGGATCCCTAGACTCCTTTTTGCGGGTAAGGTACTCTTTTCTGATGGCATTTAAATAAGCTATTCTCAGTTCTAGATTTGAAATCATGACCTTGTTCTTGTTTTGTTTGGTTTGGTTTGGTTTGGTACCAGGGATCGAACTCAGGACCTTGCGCTTGCGAGGCAGGCAGCAGAACCACTGAGCTAAATCCCAGGCCCTAGATTTGAAATCATTTATCATAAATTAAATTTTGCATAATGTTATGCATGGATTTTCTGTGAAGAATGGTAGCAGTTTCTCTAGGGTACATTTCTCTGATACTGTGATAAATTAGAATGTATCACTAAGGAGGCAGGATGTACACTTAATAATATAATTGATTTCCCCTATTAATTCACATTCATGCATACACACACACATGCTCACACACACACGTGTATGCACATACATTCCAAATGACATTATCAGGAAGAAAGAAATTTAAAGAAACTCAGTTGCCTAATACACCCATTCATTTTGCTCTACAACATTTAACAATTTAGTATGATATTTTATTCAGTGTCTGTAATGTTCAACCCCTTAAATTTCTGTATGCTTGTCAACAGTGGTTCATATTAATATTAACTTTGTTTCTCAAGTTCATTTGGCTCTTTATTCAGAAAACAAAAGAAATAATAGAAATCGTTTAGCAGTCATTTGCTTTAGGACAATAAGTATTCTTTTTAAAATGACTTTTCCCTAAAAAATACAGTATATACAAAAATATTAGGGAATGGAATTAATATGAGAAAATGAAAAAAAGGAAACAAAGTCTTTAGAAATAGAGAGGGATGGAGGGGTTGAAGGGAGGGCAAGAGAAGGGGGGAAAAAAAAAGGACCAAGAGAGTATGTAAAGGTGCATATCTCCAATGATGAATGTCATTATATTGTACACCTAAAATGTACCAACAAAAGGATATACAAAAAAATCATTAGTTTTATATAGTACAAAATAACAAAAGGCGAGAAAGAAACAGGAAGTTATATTTCAGAGTAGTAGAGTGTCTAAGATTTTAAAAGCCATTATGTGCCACCAGAGGTCACGTGTTTGCATGTCACTATATTCTTCAATATAAACCTAATAACAGAAACAACTATTTTTCTTGCTTATGAAATGGCTGATACTTTGCCTTTTGGAATGTGTTATATTCTCTTTCTTTTTATTTTATGTAAAAATTAATCATTCTGCCTGCATTTCATATTTGCCCCATGTTATTTGGACAAGTTCTGTTTACATCTCTCTTTTCTGCCCTGATCTCATTTTCATTTCTTCTTGATTCTGTGCCCTCTTCTCCAGCTGCTCTCAATATTTGCAGTGATGATATATTTACATTGTGACTGAACTTGATGTCTAGATTTAATACAGAAGCCAAATTCAGCAAAATCTTCAGTCATTATAATGCAATACTACTTTCATAGTGCATGCTCTTAACCAAATGTGCTCTTTAAGGGAAAATAAAATTCATAGGTGTTTGGTACACGAATGGCTTCCTCTTTTCGGTAGCCATTTTAAAATATGTTATTTTATGGCTTGTATTCATTTCATCTGTAAATGTTCTAAATTACTTTAGAATAATTTATCAGGACCACCTATGGTACTTGAGATGCATATATAGTTATGCCCTTTCATCAGATATATTCAAAAACACATTTTTGTCAGACACATATCAAAATGACCCATTATCTAATGATGTTTGGGATAGGTTGGTTTCCTGTTTCTTTTCTTTTTTGATATCAGCTATTATCCTAAAGTAGACTACAATTGCAAATAAAATCGTAGATACTCAATTTACATTGCTGCTGAAAATTGTATCAAATGACTGCCACAAGCATATTAGTTAAGAAATGTTAGTTTCAGATATACTTTTTATTCTCCTGAATCGAATATTATAAAGAAACAACAATATGTTATAAATAAAAAAATCACTACTACATTATAAGTGGTGTATTTCATGACTTAAAGTTTAAAAACTAATATTTTCAGGTCTTACTATGTACCATGTAGGTAGATATTACCAGAGAATCTAGAGAAAAATTAGCTGTTGGATTGATGGTGGCTACTACTACTTCTACTGTGAGAACCCAAATACCCATCTCTGCTAATATAGGCTCTGCTACCTACTGGCTACATACCTTGGATGTGCTGCCAACTTCTCCGTACCTCTCCTTACCCATCTGTAAATGGGATATGAATAATGTTTACCTCATTCAATTGTTTAAATGATTAAGTCACCTTTTATAGACCATACGGAATAGTGTGTGACTGAAACTAAAGTCTTTATGACTCAAAAGCCATATTCTAAAGTCCATGCTCTGATATCTGAGTTTTTTTCATTAAACTGTTTTCTACTTTCTTTATAATTGTGTTTCCTATGTGTTCTGTGTCTCCTCTGCACATATAATTACTACTAAAATTAAAATTGTGGGATTAAAATGTAAAAAGAAAATCATAGGCAGAGGAAGAATTGCCAGCACTCCTGTTTTATCCTTCTTTAACATGCCTACTCTTCAGAAGCTTTATAAACTTTATGTCAATAGCAGGTACTCAACTCCCATGGCAAGCAGAAATAAAATATAAGTGTATGTAGCCCATAAAATCTCAAAAGCAAAATCATTTTTCAAACTACTGCTTTAGAATTTGATAATCACAGCTTCTGTGAGCACAGAAAGGAGGAAGTGGCTAAATGTACTGCGTAGTAGGGGAGCCGTCCTTGGCACATTAATAACCTTCTACACTTACTGGAGACAGAAAAGATTTCCCTTTGGTCACCCACACTATTTGAAAATCACTTCAATTTGCTACTTTATTATGAAGGAGTGTTAGCACAATTAAGTACAAGATTACAGTCTAGAGCCAGTGCTAGTGGCTGACTGGCTATGATACTTTGCTGAATTCATAAATCTCACGCTGTTTGGGATGCTTGTGGACATTTTTCCAGATATATATTGGCAGTGGATAGGTGTGGTCAAGTGTGTAGGTGTGTGCGTGTGTATACATGTACATGTGGGTATTGTGAGACTATGTGTGTGCTTTACTTTTAAAATAAAATGTGGCCCAACTTAGTGAGCAAAGCCATCAACCCAGTTGCCCAGAATACATGATATTACTGATATTCATCATCTTTTCTTGTGCTTATCAGTGATTCTTACATCTTTGCTGAAATGTGTACTCAAGTCCTTTGCCTATTTTTCAATTAGATTAATTCTCTTGTTTTTTAGTTTGAGGAATTATTATATATGATGGATATTATTTTGCTAGCAAATATATAATTTTCAATTATTTTATCTCCTATAAGTTGCCTTTCTGTTCTACTGGGGTAGTGTCTTTTTATTTTGGTACCAGGGATTGAACTCAGGACCTTGCTCTTGTGAGGCAGGCACCAGAACCACTGAGCTAAATCCCCGGCCCTGGTAGTATCTTTGGACATGCAAAAGATTTTAATTTTGAGAAAATCTAATTTGTCTATTTTTCTTTTTTTTTCTTATAGATTTAGTGTCATATCCAAGAAATCATTGCCAAATCCAATGTCATGAAGTTTTATCTTATATTTTGTCCTAATAATTTTGTCTTTTTATGTTTACGTCTTTGATCCATTTTGAGTTAACTTTTGTATATGGTCTTGTGGGGTCTAAATTCAGTCTTTTGTACATAGACATCCAGCTTTCCTAGCACCATTCTTTGAAAAGGCTGCCCTTTCCCCATTGAATGATCTTGGCATCTTTCTCAAAAATAATTTGGCTATAGTCTCATCCTGCTGCTATAAGAAAATATCATAAACTAGGAAACTTACAAATAATAGAAATATACTTCTTTCCATACTGAAGGCTGTGATGTACAAGATCAAGGCAATAACAAATTCACTGTCTGACAAGGGCTTGCTCTCTGCTTCTAAGATGGCAACTCCTTGCTCCATCCTCCCATGGCAGAAGGGAAAAACTCTGTGTCCTCACATGAGGGAAGAGTAAAAAGGGCAAAAATGGAAGAAAGTGTTCCCTTTAACCTCTTTTATTTCTAGCAAACTATTTTTTTAAACTAGCATGGACTCACTGATTACTTACCTGAAAGAAGCTTCAATTACTATCCCAAATCCCTTTTAGCACCCTTGTTTTCTGTTGTACCCAGTTTACTAACCAGAACCTCTATTATCTCAATTTTTATGTTTGGAGGAGTGGAGCATTTGTGCTGAAAACCACATAAGCATGAACACCACTACTGTAGTACATTTGTGTTCTTCAGTGTTAGCTGGGAGTTCAGCAAGAGTTTTGAATTATTTTATTTTCTCCAGGATTAAAGACTGTGATTAACAGCTTTAGGAGAAGAATATATGTAGCTAATACTAATGATTGAGGCAAAAAGCCACTTACAGTGTATACCTTTTAAAAGTCTTGGGAAAAGTTTGTAGTTGGTTGCCCTTACTGAGGCCCTGAAAAGACTGTTCCTAGAATAGAACATGCTTTTGATTTTCCAGGTTTTTAATGATCAGAGGTTTTCCTTAACTTCAGCAAGTATTCCAAACTTTCTCCTCAGATGAAGATTTGTCTCCATACTAACATGCAAACTCTCCTCTGATGTATGTAGAAACAAAACACCTTCAGGTATCAGGTTCTTCATTTCAGTCATGTTCCTCATAAACGTGAATAGGTCCAAAAACACAGTCCCTGTAGTCTTGGAAGATGGGATAGCTTTTGCTCTACAAAGTCAATCTACTATAGCCCTTGATTTTTTATCTGCCCATCTTCTGAAATATTTTGCCTTATCAATTTATTTACTTTAATTCCCTTCTTTCCTGCTCCTGCAGAGTACTGTATAAACTTTCTTCTATCTTCAACTATTCCTGACCTTAAGTCAAAACATCTATAAATACTTGCATAATAAATAACATTACAAAACTTCAAGAAACAAAATTGATAAAATTAAATGAAGAAATAGGCAATTCTACAATAACAGCTGAAGACTTCAATGCTTTATTCTTAATAATGGATAGAACAGAGAGAAGATAAGTAAGGCAATTGAGGACAGACAAAACTTTTGCTAGATAGACCAAGAAGAAACAGACACAAGCATGCTGCTAGAAATAAATGGAAATTTTAGGACTAGAACTCTTTGTTGGGTAGAAAATGAAGTATAATTTATATAAAGGTAAGAGAACCACGGGGGCCAGGGAGTATGTGGATATGGGCAGTAGTGTGCTACAGCAAGACAGACAAGTTAGTAAGATGATTATTAAATAGTTGAGAATTGGAGGGGGTGAAGGGCACATAGGTAACAAGGAAAAAATAAGAACCAAGATACATCATGTACAGGTACAAGCACCCAATGATAAAGATAAACATATTGTATACCTAAAATGTACCAATAAACGAATTTAAGCAAAAAAAAAAATTGAGAATTTTATGAGTTAGTTGTTAAATCACTAGTGGCTCAAAATTTGCTATAATGGAATTTACACCACAAAAATTGCCAAATACTACAAATCAGTGATTTTTACACTTATTTTTTTTAATTCATTATTTATTGGTACATTTTAGGTATACAATGACATTCATTTCAGAGATGACAGTTTCCAGGTGTCAACCTCGAATTTGGTGGCTAAAATTAAGATGAAGATTAATATATATAATTACCTAATGCAACTAATAGTTGTATGTGCTGAATCAGGCATTATTCCAGTCACATAAATTAACTCATCTATTGCTAATAATGACACTATTAAGTAAGTAACATTATCTACATTTTACCAGTGAGAATACTGAGGCAGAGCAAGTTAGGTAACATCTCCAATGTTAAATAGCTGAAAAAATCACTGAATTTTTTTGTACAAATATTTATTAACAGAATATGGTAAGTCAAGTACTGTTCTGGAGCTTGGAATACAGATGAGAACAAAACTGAAATTAAAGGTCTAGTTGGAGGGCCAGGGCTGTAGCTCAGTGGTTCCAGTGCCTGCCTCACAAGTGCAAGGTCCCAAGTTCGATTTCTGGTAGCAAAAAAAAAAAAAAAATCTAGTTGGAAAGGAAATGAATTATCAAAATATATGGTATATCAGATGATGTCATGGCCATACAGAAAAAAATAAAGCAGAGGAAATAGAAGTATAAATATGAGAGTGGGTCTCAGTACAAAATTGAATGGACAGGGAAAGTCTCATTGAAAAGTGATATTCCAATAAAGATAAAAAGAAATGAGGCAACAAACCAAATGGGTACCAGTTGAAAATATCCCAAGGAATAATAACAGCAACTGACAATGCACTGGAGGAGTACTTTATTCCTGAAGAACTAACTGTAAATAAGTCTTTAAGCTCAAGACCAAATCTGCCTGTTTTCCCTAAGACAATTTCAATTCATGCCTGTTGTCTCTTCATAATTATTAAGCATGACCCTTTTACTCTGCTGTAAAAATATATAATAATATTTTAATATATATATTTTTCTATCAATCTGCCTAGAATGACATGTGTAAGGGTGGTAGATGAAGAAATTACAGCTGATGGAAGAGAAAGTGTAACAGATCTTGAACAGCAGTTGTTCTCAACCTCACCATACATTATTACAATTTAATCTGAAGATCTTTTAACAATTCCAAATTCTAGGCTACACTGTAAAGTAAGCCAGAATCCTTTATGATGGAACACATGAAAAAAAAATGTCAGGGTTTCCCAGTTGAGTTCAATATACCACTGAGTTGTAATACCACTAAAATGGGACCTTTTAGGACATTATTGTGACTAAGATTTTGCTGCACCATATGGGAAACCACTGAAGGATTTGGGAGAGGTATAAAAATATTACCCAGCTTATTTTTAAAGGGATCATTCTGGCTATTGTACTGAAAAGAGACAAGAATAAGGAATAGATGGATGGACTCAGGGAAACCAAGAGGCTTTGGCAATAATCCAGGTAAGAGATAGTGATGACTACAGAAGGACAGATGTGATGGGAAACATCATATTCTGAGAGGTATTTTAAAACTAGTGTTAGAGGGGCAGAGAAGGTGAGCCAGTCCCAGCACCTGGAAGGAGGCTCCCCTGCCACCATTCCACACTCCTAGGGCAGAGAAGGTGAGTCAGTCCCAGTACCTAGAAGGAGGCTCCCCTGCTGCCATTCCATGCTCCTAGGGCAGAGAAGGTGCGCCACACAGGCGCCAGAAGCAACCCCCCCATGGAAATGATAAGACACATAAACAAGCCTCAAAAACAGTCTTCCAGATCACCTACAGCAACCCCAAAGGGAAATGAGATGGAACAATCTGATACTCAACCACCTGGACTCTCTGAACTGGCAACAAAAGAGGATCTGGGAAAAGTGAAATCAGAAATAATTACTCAGATAACAGCAAAGATTGTGCTCATACTGTAAGACATAATTAATAAATCTAGAGAAGACACAGATAAAAAAATAGAGGATCTGAGGAACATGATGGAATCCCAACATAGGAAACAAATGGAATCCATAAAGCAGATGCAAACAGATTTCCAGGAGATTAAAAACTCCATCAAAAGTCTGCACAGCAGAATGAACCAATGTGAGGATAGAATTTCAGATATAGAAGATAAGATTGCACTTAGTGACCAGGAAAACAAAAATTGCTTTAAAATTGTAAGGGAACACGAGAAATCAATCCAGCAGCTGCTAGATGATGCAAAGAAGAATAACATAAGAATGATTGGAGTCAATGAAGAAAGAGGAGAGAATGCAGATGACATAAAAAAACTGTTCATGGAAGTCATGGCAGAAAACTTCCCACGCAGGGGAAAAGAACTTGACATACAGATAAGTGACATATATAGGACTCCAGCTAGCCTTGATCAAAAAACATCTACACATAGGCATATAATAGTTAGGATTCCAGAAACCCAACAGAAGAACAAAATTCTACAAGCAGTGAGAGAAAAGAAACAAATCACATACAAAGGAAAGCCTATCAGAATCACAGCAGACATCTCACTGTAAACCATCAAGCCAAGAAGAGCTTGGAGTGATGTATTTCAAGCCCTAAAGGAAAACAGCCTCCAACCCAGATTGATGTACCCTGCAAAACTATCTTTCAAAATTGATGGAGAAATAAGATACTTTCATGATAAAGAGCACCTCAGGAACTTCATGAATACCAAACCGGCACTCCAAAAATTTTACACAATATCCTAGGAAAAACAATGTGGATCACAACCCCAGGAAGCCCAGCAGAATGAATCCACTGGGCATGACAAACTAAACACAAAGGAGGAGAATCCAACAAAAAGAAAAAGTCATGACAAGGCTTTTAAAACTTTTAACTTCATCTCCCTGATGAGTGTATAATTCAATCTTGTTATTGTACTGATTAGTATTTTTCTGATTCTAGAGTTGCACACCTTTCCTTTTGCTGTACTGGCTATTTATCATCTTCTTATGTCTACTTTTTAACTGGGTTGTCTATTAATGAGCTCTAAGAATTCTTTATATATTCTGGTCATAGGTTAGATGCATTGGAAATGTGGTCTGTTCAAGGACCACTTTTCATTTTAATGATGTCATTTAAAGTTCTAAATTTTGATGGAATCTCATTTATCAATTTTTTTCTTTTATACATCATGTTTTTTGTATCCTAGGAAGTTCTTGCCTACCCTAAATTCACAAACATTTTCCCTTATAATTTCTTCTTAAAGTTTTATACTTTTAGGATTTCATATTTAGTTTCATAGATCCCTTCAAGTTATTTTTATGTATGGAAATAAAGGGTTGAGTTTAATTTTTTATATATGGATACCAGGTGTTCTAGTGCCATTTGCTCAAAACACTATCTTTTCCTCAGCTCTTAAATTGAGTTTATATTCTTTAAAATGTTAATGTTAAATAATCTTTCAAAACTCAGTGGGCCATATATGTGTGGTTCTATTTCTAGATTCTCTGTTTTATTCCAATGATCTATATGTCTTTCCTTACACCAACACTGCCTTCATTACTGTAGCTTTAGACGAAGTCTTAAAATTAGGTACTAAACGTCTTCCAACACTTTTTTTTTCTTTTTCTTTATACTTTTCTAGGTCCTTTGTACTCCTACATAACTTTTAAATTTCAATATCCAATTCTTCATTTATAGCAAGTATACATAGACCTGAATTTTTATATATACCTTGTGTTTTCTAATCCTGGTAAATTCAAATACAAGTTCTAGGGGCTCCTAGAGATTTCTGAGTATTTTCTCTCTAGATCATCATTTCATCTACATATAAAGATTTTGCTTCTACCTTTCCAATCCTATCCTAATTGTGTCCTTTTATTGCCAGACTATTTTGGTGGTGACTAGGTTTAAAAGTTTAATGGACAGATGAAGAGTAAGCATATTTGCTCTTGTTCCCCACCTTAGGGAGAAAGCATTGTATCTTCTCCATTCATATAAGGCATTATCACTGGAATTATGGAGTACATGTCTTTAATCTGTTAAGAAGGTTCTGTTCTACTTCTAGTCTCCTGATAGCTTTTACCACGAACAGTGGTAGAATTTAGTCCAATACTTTTTCTCCAACTAGTGACAGGATCATATGGCTTTTTCCTTTCCTCTGTTAAAATGATTTTTGAGGGTGGATCTTCCAATGCTGAACCAACACTGCCATCCCTATAATAAAACCACTTTCTACATACTGCCAGATCTGACTTCTAATAGTTTGTTTTGTTAAACAAATTTCTATGTTCATACTTTTTTCTTCTATTATCTTTATCCAGTTTTAGGATTAACACAATGTTGATTTCCTAAAATGAGTGGAGAAGTGTTCCTTTTTTTTCTGCTTTAAATGTTTGATATAATTTATCAGTTAAAATGTATACAAGCCTGTTGTTGTCATATAGGTAGTTTTTCAAGCTAGGAATACACTTTCTTTAATAGGTGCTATTCAAATTTTATATTTCCTCCAGAGTTAGTTTCATTAATTTGTCTTCCAAGGTACTTCTTAGAAGTTGTCAAATTTATTTCAAAAAAATATTTTTGAAATGTGCTTTCTCTATCCTTTTAAATTCTGTAAAATCTGTGGTAATGTCTCCTAGGTCTTGATATTTTAATTTGAAAAATGTATAATTGATATTGTGTAATAGGAAGTAAAAATCTAAAGGAGCAGGGGAAGTGGGAGGGGTAGGGGAAAGGAAAGAAGGGAAAAGAAAAAAATATGAGAAAAGGAAAATAATAGAAACAAAATCTTTGCAAATAGGGAAGGGTGGAGGGGGTGAAGGGAGGGCAGGGGAAGTTGAAAAAAAATAGGAACCAAGATGCTCATGTAAGGGTACAAGATCCCAATGATGTATGTAAATGTATTTTACACCTTAAATGTACCAATAAACTTACTGGGGGAAAAAAATGTAGTGTTAGGGCTTTAGATGTAGCTCAGTGGTGCCACCACACCTGCCTTACAAGCACAAGGTCATAAGTTCAATCCCTGTTTCCGCAAAAAAAGTAGTGACAATATGACTTGCTGGTGAATTGAATAAAATATACAAAGAAAATATCTGAAAACAAATCATGTACAAAATACGGTCCATAATGGGCAATAGTTGCTTCCTAAGGTTATTGTATTATTATATTAAATGACTCATTAACATAAAACACATAGTACAATGTCTCATATATAGTGAGGTATATCCATAATGGCATCTAGTATTATTGTAGCATGTTTAGTACATATAGTATTATTTTTAGTTACTTCTCAATCTGTTTTATCAGGTGGTTAAAAATGGTTTTAATTTTCACTATTAAAGAACTAGATCTACCTAAGCAATATAAATATTTAATAATACATGTAAATTCATATCACATTTCAAAAGCAATGTGAATCATCTGAAGAATTCCTTGGACAAATTCAAAGCAAATATTAATTTAAAAAATTAAAGGAATCCTTTAAAATATTTATGTATTCAAATTATAAATCTAGTAAAGATGGCATTTTACCTTGTGCTAGTTATTTATTAATAATGAGAGCTGAATTTTATTACTACATTTTTCTTTAAATTGTATGTGTGTGACTGTATTTGTGCCAAAGTATAAAAATGGAATTAATCTACCTCACATTCATTTTATGTTAAGTAGTGAAAAAAATGAATTTATACACTAATAACATTTTAAACTATAAAGACTATAGTTAAATGGAATGTTAATTTTTTAAGAAAAAAAGTGAAACTTCATTCAGAAGAATGTTATTTTATTATACTTGTGTCTACTTAGTGCCAAATAAAAAGTCTAAGTGCAAGGTCCCAAGATTGAATCCCTGGTACCAAAAAAAAAAAAAAAAGTCTAAAAATGGTGTGATGCTAAATATTGAAATATATGAAATTCTGGTACACATAAAATAAGGATGGTTAAGCTTTTCTTTTAAATTATGAGTTAGATCAACAATATCTAATCAATATCTAATCCAATAATAAGAACTTATCTTTAAACATTTTAGTACTATAATATGCAGTGTCATTTGTACTACCTGTTACCATGAAATTGTATTTTATTATTCATTTTGTTCATTCTCCTATTATACATTACATTACATTTTAATTGGTATATAACTTATACTGATATATAAAGTATGATCAAAATATATAATGTTTAAATTTTTTAAAAAATTATTACAGTAAAAGGCACACTACCATTGCTCCCCCTCAGAGTTTCTCCCTTGCTTTGAACACACTTATCCTGTCATTCTTGCCACTTTCTGAAGATGTTCTGTATGTCTTTTTTTGGGAGTGTCTTTAGTTATGCCATTTTGCCTGCCTTGATATCCTGAATCAATATGAAGCATTTAATTTTCATGGTCATTTTGACTTTGAGGAAGAGTGAGAAGTTGCATGTTTCCAGAATAGGGACACACTTTAATGTTTTTATGATGTATGCCTTTCCATTTGATGGTACTTGGCAACAGCATTCACAATATTTTTTATTACACCTCATAAAGAAACTCATGAAAGAGCATTTTCAGAACTGCCTCAGAAAGTGGCCAGAACAATGAGATAAATGTGTTTGAAGTGAAGGAGAGTATTATGATGGAAATTAATGGTAATGTGTCTTACTGTAATAATTTCTTTTAAATCTAACAATTCACCAAATAATTTGATTATCCCTTGTATACAGAGGTTCTGTGAATTTCCCAAACACTTGGATCATACAAGAGATTTTGATTTGTAGAACTGAATATTAAACCCAAAACTTTTGATTTTTCAATCATGCTTGAACATCAAAATGACCATAAAGAGAGATTTTACATGATACATATTCAGACACAAGCAGACATATTTACAAAACCCTCCATGGGTATTTCTGATACATTGTAATGATTGTCCATCAAGATGGAATTCTGTAACTCTGTCTGGAATATCAGCCAAACAACTTTAAATTTTCTTGGCTTTATATAAATGTAGCACACAAAAGCTAGTGTAGATTACCTTCATACAAACCTAAGCAAAAAGATTGAAAAGAAAAAGAAAAAAAGCAAATTCAGTGGTAAGCTATGTAAGCTTAAACTATATTATATTCAGATTCATTTTAAGCTCTTAAAATATAACTCTGAAATACTACTGCCATATTTCACAAACCCATATCAACTTCTTTTCTTCCTAGATTTTCAAGGTGTATTAGAACTAACATTTTTAGTTTCCTTATGAATGAGATTTCTGATTCTACTCTTAGTGGCCTCTCTTTTCTATAAATAAAATTATAACTTTGCCTAGTTTAAGTTCAAAATCCATGATACCTAGAAGTAAAAAAAAAAACTTTGAAGGATTTATTGAGTATTCTACAGGAAATTATAATAAGATTTTTAACCAGAGAGACCACAAGAACCAAGATGGCTTTCAGTAAAAAGGAGATACTGATTCTTATTTATTCAGTTGTTATTTTAAAACAAGAATGATTTATTCTTTAATCTATAAATAACCCTACCCATTTCTTTTCCAAATTTAACAACGTGTTAAAAAGTCGCAGTATGGTCAATTTTCTGATTTAGAAACATATAAAAACTGAATTTCAACTTTAAACATAAGTTATAGAAGTAATCCTCCAAGAGCTGTTTTCTACAAAGTCATTTATAAATCAATTGTTCAGAACTCGGAATGCATTTTCCCATAAATATTTCTTTTAAAGTCATCCCAAGGCAGACCCATAAAAGCCTCTTCAACAGAGGACCACTAAAGGATATAACTTCCAATAGGGAAAAGGGTTGGAATTTTCCTTCAAAAAATGTGTGTTTTCCTCTTTCTACATAACTTGCCTGAAGCAAAAGTTTCTTGAAGGGCATTTTTCTATGTCATCTACCTCTGTCTTTATGTTCACTTCCCATGTCCTGAAGTAGCCAGTTTTTACTGCTATAAATCTCATGTGACAACACATCTTTCCCATTCCCATCATACCCCCAGGCTAGACCTTTCTCCACCTCACAAAATTACCTGTAACTTTGACCCCTCACCTCATCCTGCTCTGAGCTCCCATTCTCTCATCGGTACAGATCTTACCTGGATATAAGGATGAACTAATTCATACTATTATGTAACTCACAAATGCTATTCTAGTCCTCCAGAAGGTTTTGCATCTTTTACATGCACTTGTGAACCCAGAGTTTTAATAGTTAAGTTCCAAGTAGCATAATAAAAAGAAGTAAAAACTTGAGGACAAAATAGTTGATGATATTTTTGGACCAACAGAAAATCAGAAACCCAGAAGTTACTTCCTCTTTGTCATTGTGCCCTCTGTAGATTATCTTCTTTCTTTTCTCATGAACTCATTGCATTTCTGACATCTAGTTTTCATGGAGTGACCTTAGCAACACAGAAGCAAAAAGTACAATAGACTTACAGTGTCTACTTTATTCCTCAGTCTTTTGTGGGATGTCTAGTAAGCCACATTCCTGTACAGCCACTTTATAGCTCAGGTCCTAAGTTTGTATGTAATAATTTTACAAGGCTTCAGCTAAGCCTTCTATTTTTGTCATTTTTATTTTGAAAGGTTGGTGCCATTTCTAATAATTTTTTGTTAGTGAACCAAAAGAGTCTTTCAACATACACATGTTCCAACTTCATTTTAGAACAAAAAAAAATCATTATCCAGTATTGTTTACTGCAGCATATTTGTGGGGAATCTTTAGAAGCTGATTTATTTATTTTAGATAACAAGGCACTGAATTGACATTTGGATCCTCTATAAATGCTTGTTGAATGAGTGATGTGTAATTTGTATTAATTCTTCTCAAAAATCCTAGCTTACCCTCTACTGAGAGTAGTATTATTACTCATACATGACCTTTTTAAGACATGAATCACTAGGATTATCTACACTTTGTTATGGCTTAAATATGAAGTGTACTTCAAAGACTCGTGCTTGATGCCCAAGGTGAGTCCTAGAGAGTGACTGGATAATGGGTGCCCTGACCTCACCAATGGGTTAATTGATGAGTTCGTAGCTGAATGTGCTATTAGGACATTGGCTCAGGTTGGAGGAAGTAGGTCACTGGGGGCATGACTTCGAAGGGCACATCTCTTTTCTGGCTCTTTCCTTACTTTCTGCTGCTTAGCCTCATGAGAGCTTTCCTTCTCCATGTACTTCTACTGTGATGTTTTTGCCTTGAATTAGGCTAACTATGGACTAAAACCTCTGAAACCTTGAGCCAAAATAAACCTTTTCTCCTTTAAATTGCACTTTGGGCATTTTGTCCCACCAACGGAAAAGCAGATTAATACCATGTCACACTTTTTTTCAGTAAGAGTTTGAGAACAGTGATTTTTATTATGGTCCACAGATTCTTTTTTATATTCTCTAAAGCTATTTGTTTGGTGGTCTTAACATCATTGTGATTTTCTAGTGAATATCTAAAAAAGAAACAGCTCAGAAATGGAAGGAATTTAATTCCTTTCCCTCACTCTGAAGCCAAAATATGCCTCTGGTAATCATAATCATAGTCTTACCCTCAGAAGTTGGAGATAGCTGCAAGTGTAATCAATACTTCAGTACTTCCTGCTCACTCATGATACTCAGAAAATCTCCTACAGTAAAGCTAACTTTCCATGAAAAATTCTTCAAGAAGTTATCTTGCTAATTTCTAAAATTTGAAAATTTTACTCCTACAAAATAAATTAATTCAGTTCCATTTAATCTAATGAATATCTTTTGAGTATCTACTGAATCCCAGGTATGTGTTAGGTCCTTGCATTACAAGGATGAACAAGACAAGGTGTGCTCATTTTTCTAGAAGAGATTATGGTCAGGTTAGTGGGAGAGAGGCACATATATGGTTTTAACCAATATTAGTGTAGTCTAGATATTTGGCAAGCAATAGAGGAGAAACTTGGACCAACCCTATCCCTTTACTTTCATAAGCAGTTTTCCCCCTCTTCCCTGTCAGTTGTAGATCCTGCTGGCTATGCCTCTAAAACACTTGGTTCAAGCACCAACGTCTCTTTACTGGTATTACTTTTAATAGCTTCCACACTGATCTTTCTGCTTCCATCCTCCATATAACAATCAGAATATATAACTCCCTACTTAAATTTTTTCTTAAATTCTCATTGCATTTCGAATTCATTTCAAACACTTTATAATTGCTTACATAGTCCTACTTGATCTTACCTCTAGCTATCTTTCAGGAGTCTCTTTTATTCCCTTCACTCAGTAAACTCCAGCCTCAGTGGCCTTCATCTCTCAAGCATGACTAATTCATTCCTAATTTAAGCCATTTGCACATGCTGAAAACTATTCACAGGCTTCATAATGCTGTTCTCTTTCCCATCATTCCATTTTATTTATTTTATAGCTCACAATTTAAAAAATTATTTCACTTATCTTACCATATATTTTCTATCTTCATGCTTTCAATTAAGTGTCAGTACAATTTAAACAGGTAACACTAGCAACTAAAGCAATGATTGGCCCATACTAGATATTCAGAGAGTGTTGCTCAAATGAACCAATGTGAGGATTCACCAAAGACATCCAAGAAGAGATAATACTTGACATGAAAAACTCAGGTGATAGAAGACTAGAGTAATATTCCTGGAAGAGAGTACTGTATAAACAAAGCACATTAGACATAAAATAGCATGTTGTAGAGGTAAATTGAAAACACACACACACAAATTGAAGCAA
Organism: Heterocephalus glaber; assembly: GCF_053883595.1. Lineage (NCBI taxonomy): Eukaryota > Metazoa > Chordata > Mammalia > Rodentia > Bathyergidae > Heterocephalus > Heterocephalus glaber. The sequence goes on from NW_028258138.1 coordinate 45,816,906, forward strand.
AATAAAATGATAAGAGGCTAAGATATAAGCAAGAGCCAAGTCTATATTAATGCTGAAAACACCATTGCTTTAGTTTATCATTGAAGAGTTTTAAGCAAAGGCGAGACCTGTTTGTTCATGGGGTGTGAGTATATTTATTTTTAAAAACTCATTAGACAATATGGTGGCTTTAGCAGCATGGCACTCAGTTCCTACATTTTCCCTACACCTAACCCAACCAATTGACCTCAGAGGAAGAAGAAAAATTGCAAAAGGTCTTAAATTGTCTTCGGGTTAAATTCATGGGGCAGGCCCTCGAAAACCATGGGAAAGAGCTTGTGTGGAGACATTGTGACATGCCAGTGACTGGTAAGATCTGAGGTTGCTGTGCTGCAGAGTCTGAGAGTGTCTGATGGAGCTCAGCAGCTTTCAAAATAGACATTAATATGTATCCCTTTCAGAAACCCCTTCCAATCAGGCTAACCCTTTCTGTCAGCTAGAGAATAAACTCCATGTTTTTCAGCAATCAGGTTCAGTGAGAAAAGAAATAGCAGGGTGAAGACAACCAGAATTCTAGCTACTAAGCTCTGAGATGCAGTGTGTAAATATGCCAATATCACTCTCATTCATTTGAATCTGCCTTTCTGGGAAGAAACCATATGTCATAAAAAAAATTCATAATTTCTTTTTGATTAATCTCCAGTAAGAAGCCCAAAGATATTAAATCTCAGCACTCTCATATTTTCTCCTCCCCTCATAAACAATTCAATTTGATTTGAATTAATATTTATTGAGCCCTGACACAGTGCATAGCAGCACAGTGGATGCTGTAATAGAACTGCTACATAAAAGGGACAAAACTCTTGTTTGGCCTTAGAAAAAAAAGACAGTGTATTGTGTACAGGACAATAGGGATAATGTAGCAGTAGCAACCAGTGCACTATGAGATAGTACTAAAGATTATTTAATTTAGTCACCATTTATTAGCTATCCCCCATATTCAAGGAAACCAGAATGTTTTAAACAAAACTTAGGAGGCTACATTGACATGGAGTAGAAAAGAGAATAACAATTTTGTTTGAAGAAGAGAGTTGAATTATTTCTAGAGAAATAGATTTGTGCCATACATCATGTATTATTAAATGGTTCTATTCTCAGCCACATATAGGTTCCTCATTTGTTTTTCTGGAGTGTCCTCATTTGTTTAGTTTTGACTTGGTCTCAGAGGTCCTTCAGACCTTGCTTTATCATGCCGAATTGTGCTGCCCAAATTAGGCCAAAGTGAGGTATAAAATAGGACCAGCTTTTTTTCCCAAAAACTCTAATAGACAAGAATACATACTTTTTAATTATATTGTCTAACTTCAGATCTTAACTCTACCACTTACTAATTATTAAATCTTGGGCTGGGGATTTAGCTCAGTGGTTCCGGCGCCTGCCTCGAAAGCACAAGGACCCAAGTTCAATCCCCAGTACCGAAAACAAAAATCTTGTTCTTGTTCAATTTGACCATCTACATGGTAAGAGTGATAAATAGAAATATTTCAGATACTTTGAGAATTAAATGAGATAATACATGTTAAAATCTTAGCTTGTGATTGGATTAGAGTGTTTTATGTGACCTATTTTTTCCCTAGAACAACATGGGAGTAGTTAAAATATGCATTACCAAAAGAATATAGAACTATTTGGGGAGCTTCTCTTTTATCAAGTTCACATCTCAAAAAGTGGATGGATGGATGGATGGATGGATAAAAATACAGATTTAGATACTGTCAGAGGTTAAACCCCCAGAAATCAAATTATAACAACAGATTTGTATACAGGGCCTTTCTTAGTGTGACCTCTATAATCAGCTCATCATATAGCTTCTGGAGTTTTCAGACTGATAGTTCTTACCTGAATCCTTCTCTGGAAAACATCCTCAGCTAGAGAAAGCCACTGACCCAAGACCACAACATCTTCACAAACTCAGCCTGAATCCAGGAATTCTCTGATGTGGGTGTGCAAGGATCTTGCCTTTTTTCCTCAAATTCAGGCAACTCTGACGGGTGATTCCTTATCTAGAACATCAGCACCTATAGATGCTTGAAGGCCTTGGTTGTGAATGTGATGCCCATTACCTTCCCCTGTTGCCAGTCTTGCTTTCTTTCTCCTGCTGTCTGCTCTTCCTCACAGGTGTTGATCCTTAGAGTATATAATCACAGATCTAAATTCAATGTAATTAATAAGTTTTGCTGCATGTATTAACAGCATTCTCTAATCGTTTCTGTTTGTTGTCAATGCAACAAACAAATATGAAAATACTAATAAGATTTGATTTGGTGCTACTGCCTCAATACATGTTAAGGACCCTGAGTCTTATCCATTACAGCATTATACTATTAGCACACACATCAATCTAGGAGGGGAAAGGCAGCTATATGTCTTAGTATTGTTCTGAAAATAGTTTTGACCTCCTACTACCCCCAAAAAAAGTAGTTTTGGCCAATTGAATTAGAAATTACTAAAATATGTTGTCTATTAGTAATGAGAGAACACGGGGAAAGTAGTTTAGATTATTTTCACATATCAAAATCTCATTTTAAAAATGATACCACTTACTGTTATCAAAACCCTGATTGCCCTGTGCTTGGTATAAAAGCAGTTAATCCAAATCTCTTCAAATGTTACTGATGAGAATATTTAAAATAAACAATGTTAAAATACCCTCCATAATAGCTCAAAAGATGAAATAACTCAAATATCTGTCAACTGATAAATGAATAAAAAAGTATACAAATGGCATAAAAATGTTTTAACAATAAAAAAGAAAATACTGATGCATGTTACATTGTGGATGAATCTTGAAAACAGTATACTAAATGAAAAGGATAGTAAAAAAAACACAACATGTTTTTTACTTATAGGAATTATTAAGAATAGGCAAAATTTTAGGTAGAAAGATTAGTGTTTTTCTGTGGCTGGGGGGACTTTGGGGTGAAGTAGAGTGATTGCTAGTAAATGTAGGATTTCTTTTGGAGGTGAGAAAAAGTTCTAAAATGAATTTTGATGTTAGTCGCATAACTTGCTAATACACTAAAAAATAAATTGTATACCTCAAGAGAATAAAGTGAATAGCATGGGAATTTTGTCTTGATAAAGCTGTTAACAGTATTTGATGCTTGTACACCCTCAAAATAGATAGGAAATTAATTTTCAACCTGGTCTTATGTTTCTCTTCATGTACACAGAAGCTTATGTTGACACTTCATTTTTCAGGAAACCAAGAGAATTTTCTGACTCAATAAAATTATAAAAATTTTATGTAATAATCACAGGATTTAATAAATAATAATTATTAGAATAATTTAGGAGCTATGCTGTGTTTTATATGAAATTCTCCCTACAATTCTAAGTTAAATGACTATGCTCCTGTGCAGATAAGGAAACTGAGGCATGCTGTAGCTTTCACGTGGTCTGTCAACATTTCCTACTACTTAGAAATCCTGCTTGAGAATAACTGTGATAGGAAGCAACTGCAGTTTTTAAGCGATAAGAGAGATAGCCTTTTCAAATTTAGTGAAGTCCTTTCTAGGCCAAAATAATTTATGCTCTCAATTCTCAGAAGTTGTGAGTTTCCAAATAGAGAGGAGGTAGGTGGAGGGTAGAGTATATGATAAAAGAGGCAGATTTCATTTAATAGTGTACTGTCTAAGAAGATGGATTCAAAACATAAAGAGCTAATAACATCAAAGATTTTCTCTGCTAGGTTATCATTTGTACATTAATTATATGGAAGAGCCTGCTTAAATGGATACTCTGGCTGTAAGAGTGCCTCTTAAGAGAGAGTTCTTTACTCTGCACTTGAGGTAGGAGATATTATCTAAGAACTGTTAGGGAGATAAATTGATACGTAAGACAAAGTTTGTTTCATTTGTAGTACATAGGTTCATTCATTTAACTGGCCAATGAATCATGACTGTATAGGAGGCAAAATCACTACGACAGATACTATCAGATCATCCCTGTGTTAGGCTACACTGTGGCATATTGTTTTATTTTACTTTTGATACTGGGGAATGAACTCAGGTACTTCACACTGAGCTACATTCCTAGCCTTTTTAATTTGTTTTTGAGACAGGATCTTGCTAAGTAACTAAGTTGCACAGGCTGGGCTCAAATTTGTGATCCTCCTGCCTCAGCCTCTATGAATGCTAGGATTACAGATTCACTGAAACTTTAAATCAAATGTCTGTGAAAACTGCTTTGAATTGGAAAGATTTTAAAATACTTTTATTTGTGCTTCTATATCATATAAAATAATATACCCCTATAATCTCTTACTAGGAATTTATTATTCTTAATTTTTCTGATAAATAAAAATTAGAATTTTTAATGTTTCCCTATAATTCCATTTAAAGACAGCAGTCTACAAATAACTAAGTAGAACAACGTGCATTATTTTTCAAACTTAAACATTTTTATTTTAGTTTTCTCTAATTTTAAGGATACTATTTGTATCTGCTTGGGTTGGTGAATGCATCTTGCATAGATGACAGTTAGATTCTATTTTAACTCATTTGTAAAATCTACATTGTTTTTAAATCAAGGTGGAGGGAATAAGATGTAATTGACTATTACATAGCCTTACTTAGCCTGGCACATTATTCATAATACATCATTTAATTTAATCTTCCCAACCAGGAGTTAGAGCAGTCTTATTTTCAGTAAATTGTCAATTCCTTTCTTTTTGTCTCCTAAAATTAAAAATAAAAATCTAGTTACTTTCTGTTTGTTTGTATATGTTTTTATTTTTGCTGCTGCTTTCCTCAATTTTTTTCTTAGTTATGGTATCACTTTTTCTTTTTCCTGAATGACCTGCTCTGCCATTTTTTCATAGAATTTATAGTTACCACACAGGTTTCATCCAGTAATAGGCTTTCCTGCCCTTCTGACCACCTGTGCGCTGGTTCAAAGCCCACAGCCAAAAAACCACACTCTATTTTCTCATAGCCTTTGCTTTCACATTATTTTGACTTTAGTTCCCTCATTACCACAAGTTTTTAAGATCATTGGAATTTTGTTTGGTTCTCTGCTATCCTTTGTTTAGTTCTTCCTTATCGTTTCAGCTAGACTTTTTCCCTTTTCATTCATTAGATATAAAATTCTTATATTGCTTTATGAACAAAATCAATGGTCACCAAACATGATGCTTATCCTCATTGGACTAGTAAAATAAATCCAAGAGGTTTATTTAGCATACACATATGCACACATGCACACTGCTTTAAAAGCAATCAATTTAAACAATTTTGCTTCTCTTGCAGAAACATGATGGCCACTTCACAGTCATCCAGTTGGTCGGCATGCTCCGAGGCATTGCATCAGGCATGAAGTACCTATCAGATATGGGTTATGTTCATCGAGACCTAGCAGCTAGGAATATATTGGTGAACAGCAATTTAGTTTGCAAAGTTTCTGATTTTGGTCTCTCTCGAGTGCTGGAAGATGATCCAGAAGCTGCTTATACAACAACTGTAAGTTTACATGTTTTTGTCCAAGGTAGTTTGCTTTTTTTTTTTTTTTCTTCAGTACTAGGGATTGAACTTGGGACCTTGCTCTTGCGTGGCAGGTGGTGGAACCACTGAGCTAAATCCCTGGTCTGCTTATTTTTATAATTTTGAATGTTATTAGAGTAATTCTGCTTTTGCTTTCTCAATTTTCTGCTCTCATTTATCAGTTTCCTAAATTCACATAAGTATTCAACTAAGAGGCATCTGCTATAGCTAAGGACCTACTTTAAAAAAAATCTTATATCTGACTCTTTTCTTTGTAATATGCCAGAACTTTAACATTATTCTTGAGATCCTTGTCATGACTACTCCCTGTACAAATCTGTCTTTGCCTGAGATATTTTTGATGCTTCAATAATTAGAGCTCATCATAGGCCAATAAAGCAACCAATTGATAACTCAAGAATAGTAAGGAAGCAGTGGTTAGGAAATGACAGTGACTTTTCTATTGTTAGGAATGATGCAAGCATACTTGAAAATGAACAATGCAAGATTCTTTGACACATAAGAAGGCTGTCTAAATCTTTCTTCAAATGATACTTAGGGAAAATTTGAGCGGGAACAAAAGGCTAAAACTTTAGAACCAAACTGTCACCAATAAATTATATGATATCAATTTTACCCACAAATAGTTTATTTTTGAATGATTCAAAGCAAATTCAACCTGTTGATCTCTTTGCTGTTGTTTTATTGAGTCTCAATGTCTCTGTTCAGGTATGTTAAAACTACAAGTTTGTAAGATTATAATGTGGTTTGTTGCTTCTTAAAATTCTCTGCCATTGACTCATTTGACAATCAGCTTCAAAGAAAAATAAGTCACTACAACTATTTAAGATGTTTTTAATCTATTTTCTTTCTCTAACTTTACACTTTATTTTAAAACATGCAACTCCATTATTTAATTCCCTTTTATTTCATTTTTCTATGAGCTTTTTTAACTTTACCATATTCAATTACTCCAGAATGGATTCGAGCTTAATATTATGAGTGAAATATTTTATTCCTTTGCTATGTTTGCTTTGTAGAAATTCTCTATATTAATTTGTCAATATGGTTCTAAGGAAAATAAATTAAGTCCTGAATTGATACGTAAGGTAGCAGTACCTACTGATTTTTCAAGTTAAATAAAAAGCTTCATAAGTCTATCAAGTATGAAAATAAATTGTTTATTTTAGGAAAAATTATATTTTCAACTCCATCTTTTAATTGGAAAATATCATAATTGTTTTTCATTTTAAGGTCTTTATTTTTTTCTCTTTTATTTTTATAGGTATATAACTTGAATGATTTTGGAGTTCTAGAAAAATATATATAAAATTTTATATTAAACATATTTTCCAGCCCTAGAAAATATTTTAAATTATCATATAAGAGTTATAAAAGGTAATGTTCATAAATATTGTACCACATGCAATATATCTAAAGAATAAAATGAGACAACTAATAGACTCTTTTCACTACAGGCCTATATAGGTACATTTGAAGCCACTTAACTAAATACTATTTTGACTGCTTTTAAAATAGGAATACAGTAACTAGATTTATGATACTAATTAAATTAGTAACCCAAGTTTGATATATGCTCTACACAGGTTTTTTAAAATCAATTTTGATATCCAGCTAGACTTTTTCTCTTATGTGGTAACAGGGCTGTGGAGTCTCTAATAGTGCTGTTTTAAATTTAGATCAGACTACATAATTAAATAAAAAATTAGGTTACCAGAATATTTATACTCCAAAAAGTAACTTTGAAAAACCATGGATTATATCTTTATTAAAAATATCTCTGAATTTAAGAAGTTTCAACTAAGTGGCAATTAGTATGATCTAGTTATTTTATAAAAGTCTCAGAATTATCTTACTGCTCAGAGAATTTTGGGGAACAAAATATACATTGATTGCTTCATTTTATTTATTTATTTTTTGGTACCGGGGGTCGAACTCAGGACCTTGCATTTGCCAGGTAGGTGCAGTGCTACTGAGCTACATCCCTGGCCCCTGATTGCTTCATTTTATAGTGAACATGAATATTCCATATATAACATAGCAAAATGTTGCCTTCAAGGAGTTTATGCTTTGACACATAGACAGACATGCTTTCTTGCAACTCAGTGCATTGAGTATTGTCCTAAAGGTCTGATAAAAATGTACGGAAATACCAAAGAAAGGGCTGAAGAAAGTTTCACAGAAACATAAAATATGAATCAAATCTAAAAATTTAGTAAAGGTGGTTGGAGAAAAGGCCATGCAAATGAGGAAAGAGAGAAGACACAGAAATGCGGGGCAGTAAATGAGGAGATTGATGGAAATGTGGATAGTTTGAAAGGGCTGAGTATTTTAGAAATAATTGCGCAGGTACTTGAGTGATATTACAAGGAATTTGAAGGTTTTTCTATAGTGACTAAGAGGCATACATCAATTTATTCAAATAGAGAAATAACAATAATAGATGCATATCCTAGAATATATTATTGACAATAATGTAAAGACAGGAAAGATTGAAGGACAAGGCAGCGTGGTAGCAGGCTAATTAAGCATTATTACATACTGGAGACCAAAAGGCCATATTACTTTAATTAGGGTAGTGACAATTAGGTTAAAGAGAAGAGGAGAGAACTGAAAATCATTATGAATACACAATTTACAAGATTCAGTAAGTAATTAGATATAAACTATAAGGCAAAGAGGCTTTAAAGATGACATTAATATTTCTAGATCAAACAACTATTTGAATAGAGATGCTATTAGTCAAGACACAGAATCCCTGTTAAAAGTATTAGAATACAAGCAAAATTATAACAAAAGATCATAGATAATCTATCTCAAAGTTATCAAGATAATGCCATTGAGCATTGGCATTCTGTTGAAACTTTCTATAAAACTTTTTTTATAAATGTACTTAGTTTCCAAAAACTTTTTGTATTTCCAGTTAAAGGGAATGAGACAGCCAGAAAATTTTATTGCCTAGTGGATATACTTCAGTTTGAACAAACACTGCGGAATAAAATGTGAATAGGCATTTATCTGAAAATGATTTCTTTAAAATGTTTACATAAAAACAACTTTAAAGAGTAAATTACTTTGACATATCAAAAGAAAGTTTGATTCAAATTTTTAAAGTTTTAACTGTGTAAATCTGTCTTGGGACATATCTTTTATCATGAATGATCATATAATTTCTTGTTATGTTAATATAATTTCTATTTCCTCATTATTTATAAGTGTTATAATCTACATTGGAATAGGTTTGGAAAGAAGGGAGGCTGTGAAGAATGAGAAGACATCACATAAAAGGAAATATAGTAATAATATTACCAGAGGCCTTGATGTAGTCCCAACTGTCTGGGTTCATTCTCCTGCTCATCATCAACAGTAAGAGAAAAGCCCATAAGAAAGGGGGAATGAGTTTATTCACAATTTGGCTAAAGTGGGAGAGTACCTAGTAACCCCTCTAGAAAGCACAGAAGGATGCTAGTCTATAGAAGGTGTAAGACAAAAGCTAGAAACTATGCATATGTCCTTTTATCCAGGTTTTGACCCACCAAAGTGCTCAAAAAATGTTGAAAACCTGGTTCTGTTGAAGACTCCTTGGGCCCAGAAAAGTTTCCACTGTCAGTGTGGGAGAGCTAGAGAAAGAATTTAACTTTTAAAATCCTAATTTTTAAAGGTCCATTTTTAACATCTTGATTTCAGTAGCAGATTTTTCAGGTGAGGCATGTAAGCTGGTGCTGAAATACATCAAGCATTTGCAAAGGGACCTTTTGAAACAGGTAATGGGTTGAATACTAAGAAATGTGCATTATGAACCAAAAGGAGAATGGAAAAAATACACAAAGATATGATTTCAGATGAGAACTGAGACTTTGCTTTTATGGCCAATTCTATGAAGAGCTTATCAGGCACTTAGGAAAAATTAGTGAATGATTATGATCTACACCTAACAGTACATGTATAATTAGTGTGATTTGATTAAATTAATCTGCACAAAATTTACCGACAGTTTGGGTTGTTTTCATTTAATTACACAGTGTCCTGTCTTGTTAAAATTTAGCTGCTAAGAAATTACTTCCTTTTCCTGAACCTGACACACTCACATGAACTACTGTTTTATAACTAGTTCCAAAAGAGAGACTCTAGCTCATTTGAATATTGCTAAGTAACCCCATTTTATACTAACATTAAAAGTACTAAGCCTCTTTGCTCTCAATTATGGAAACAAGGTTCTATTTACCTAAAAAGGACATTAAAAGATATATTATAACTCACACCCATCTGTTTTAAGAGATGTTTTATTTAAAATATAAGGATAGTGTTCCAATTTTTTCAAAATTATTATGAGTAACTCCCTTCTTGTATTTTGAAGATTAAAATAAAATGGAAGAATCATTTTATTGTATCTGCTAAAATTATATGATTATTTGAATTTCATTTTTATTATGTTCATGTTGTGTTATCCAAGGCAATTTTGATTTTTTTCTTTGGTAGGAGGAATTCCATTCAAGCATGAATTTTATACACAGAGCCTCCTCACTGAAAGCACATATCTGTATAATCACCATTCTGTTATAATCTTAAAATAATTAATTTTGCATTCATGAGACCCCTTCTGAACTCTAACATTTAACCTCCCCTATTCTAAACAAAATATGAGAAAAATCAAATGTATCAATTGAAGGCATGGCTTCTAAAATTAGATACTATACAGTGCACTGGATAAAAAAATACTGAAAAATGTTTTTAATGTGTTAGATTTTGAAGAATAAAACTTTATCCTTTGAAATCCTACCACAGGATTTTCTATTCATCAAGACATTCATTGTGGAGCAGACACTATGCTAAGATACAATATGTGGTAAGATGCATCTTATTCTAAAGCCAGCCTAGTTCAGCCAGGCCAAGCTGAAGAATGACTTGTACTTCAATTTTTTCTTTAAAGCTTAGCCAAGCTAAAAACAAAGGAGTATAATTGCTTTGAGTACAAAAGCAGACCCTCAGAAAGAAAACCATGAAACCTGCTGACCTATAAAAAGCTACATAGACCTATATAAATAGAATATAAGGACAGGCTCCTATACAAAATTTACTGAAAAGTACAAGTAAAGTAAATGGTGATTTCTGTTAAATAAACTAAATTCAGCAACATAAGTATTAAAAATGAGAAAAATAACAATGTTATCAGAATGATATAATGTGAAAAGTTACACAATTTCATACTGAATTAAAAAGGTGATGAGTAGATAAACCTTGGAAGAGTGAAAAATTATAAAATCCATGTTGGATGAATCAAAGTCATCCTCAAGAATGGAGCTACCTTATTTGGGGAAAATAACATAATGACTCTACAAAAAATAGCTCTTAGAGTTCTCAGTAGAAACTACAGTATCAGTCAAATCACATTTACTCGAATATATAGACCATTATAATTAGCTGAAGAAGAAGAAATAGATGTGCCAAATCTAGGCTTCCTAATTTAAAAGAAAAAAATACTCTTGAACAAGCCAGTGCTTGATAGGCTAATTCATGAAAGAAATTTTAAGGGTTCTTATTTAATGTTTCCAATATGCAGTTTTAGTAAAGGAAATTCTTAACTGAGATATAAAGGCTATATTCTCAGAAACTGATGGCCTCCACACATTTGAGGTGAAAGGCCGGAGAGTATCCATAACAGTGGAGATGAAAGGACAAGAAAGATTTATACCAAGCCAGAAAGAACATGTGCTAAATGTAGAGTAAGTGTCTTCTCCAATACCTGCTTGAGGTATAAACACCAGGTATGGACACAAGCTTGGATCACATGTAGGCTAGAGGGCTAGGTAGAGTGATTGCCTAATATGTGCAAAGCCCTGGGAGAGAGAAAGAGAGAAGGGGGGTGCAGAGACAGACAGAGAGAAACAGACAGAGAGATGGAGAAAAAATATGAATGATGAATCAAAATCGTAGTGGTAGTTATATTGGACAATGATATCAGAAGGGCATTGTGTTGGTTGGATTATCATCACTGTGACCAAAATACCTGAGAATATCAACTTAAAGAAAGAATGGTTTATTTTGGCTTGGTGATTTCAGTTCACGTTCATTTAGCCCCATTGCTTCTGGCCCCAGAGTGACACAGACATCATACAAAAGGATAGTTCCAACAACAATTTTGAAGATGAGACCATCTAAACTTAGGAAGATAAGCCATGCTTGGGGAAAAAATCTCTATCATTTAGGCAGGGAGCATGTGGTAGAACATAGCACCTTGCCTCATTGCAGAAACGGGGGGGGGGGGGGATTTACCCTTCCAAGGAACATATCCAAAGTCCTACTTATTCCAAGTAGGCCCCATCTCCCAGTTTTTACTACCTTGCAATAGCGCCATCTGCTGGAGATCAAGCTTTTAATTTATGATCTTTTGTGGAACATGTAAGATCCAAACCATAATGCTCATAAAACCCTTATAAAGTAAATATACTACTTGAGTAAATTGACAATGATAGATATTAAGCAAAAGATGGAAATATAAATCAATATATTAACACAAGAAATTGCTATTTAAACTGGGATGGAATATACTCAGTAGTAGAATGCTTTTCTTGCATATTGAGACTCTGGATTCTTTTCCCAGTACCAAAAATAAGGAGAAGGAGGGGGGAGGGGAGGGAGAGGAGGGGGAAGGGGAGGGGAGGGGAGGAGGGGGAGGAGGAGAGAAAGAATTTCTTGAAAAGCCCTCATCTCTGAGATTTATAGGAAACAGCAGTTTGTGATTACAGAGCTCTTTGTTGGAAAACAGAAAGATAGAAAATAAAGGGAAAAAATTTGAAGATCAGCATACACAGAGGAGAAAAGGACTAAACGAAAGGATAGTTCCATCAAAAATTTTAAAAATGAGACCATCTAACTCAGTCATACCAAATATTAAGAAGATAAACCATGCTTGGGTGAAAAATGTCTCTATTATTAGGGCAAAGCACTAGTAGAAGAAGAAGAATAAATAAATAATAATAAACTTCATAAATGTAAGCCTTTGTTATGCTAATAGATATTTTAAAGAGAAGAACTCTAAGACCTTAGACCTGGGAAGGCATTTAGGCAAGATAATGCTGAGAAATTAATTTTCCTATCTGTTCAGTGCTCTATTTTATTTGGGGTTTTTGTTTGTTTATTTGTTTGTTTTGCTTTTTTGGTGGTACCAGCAGTGCTCCACCACAGAGCTACATCCCCATCTTTTGCATGTTTTATATTTTGAGATAGGGTTTCACTAAGTTAGTGAGACCCAAACTTGGCAAGTGGGACCCAAACTTGGCAATTCTCCAATTTTAGCCTCCCTGAGTGCTGGCATTACTGGTATGTACCACCATGTCCCATTCTGTCTCATGTTCTAAATGTAATGTTGTTTTGTTTTGTCCTAAGATAATGTATCTTCTTAGATTTCTCTAAAGCCATGAGGAACATGACATTTATCTTTATATTTCTGAAATCTTTCTAATACCTACAGTAGTATACTACTGTATATTTTGTGAGTAGTATCAGGTAGAAACAGGTAGAAAGTGGTTGAAACTATAAGAACATTGTCTTCCATAAAATTAAATTTGTTTCTCCTCTGATATTACTGTTAATCACAATCCACCTAATGAGTAATCCTAAAACAACCCTAATATAATGTAAAAAATATGAAAAATTTGCAATAAAAAGTAAATTCACAAGCAGAGGCAAAAATTATGATTTAAATCTCTGGAAGCATTGTACCCAATGCTTTAAGCACAAAAGGCTGTCTACAACATGGGTAAGATTTGAGACAGTTGGTCATAAAAAATCACAGCATGCACAATATTTTAATAGTTTTACTCATCTAAAATGTACCTACTCCTTCAATCCTAAATGGTAATTAATGAGGAATAATCAAATACCACAAAGTTCTCAAGATAGCTACCATACACTCTGGTAATTAAGAACAACAGGAATACTAAGTGCTATTTGTTTTTGTGTTAGCAGCTTCCAACACTGTTCAATTCAAAGTTACTCTCCTGGATCCCAATTATTGTAGAACAAACTCACACTTAACTGATTTACTAGGAAAGAATGATCAGCATGCACCCAGCAAGCAGAGAGCACAGTACTCAGTGGCCTACTTTCTTGTGCCCAAAAAAGACAAAGAAAGGGAATGTACACAAACCTGCTTACCTTAGACCTACAGTTTCAAAGGTACCAAATGATGGAACAAAGTCAGTACCAATGCTTTATTGCCAGTTTTAACTTTAATGTCACATTAATCCTTTTTTCCTTTGACAATCAAAAACTGGAAAGAAAGCTGTAATAAATCACATGAAAGCTGGATGCCAAAGCTACCTTATTCCCATTGTAAAGAACTTAGCATCAATGTCAAATAAATTCAAACATTATCAGTTAGTTTTGCTTTTTGTGGCAAGACCCTGTTAACTGCACATCCAACCTCTCTTGGCACTTCTTGCTTGCTAATGAGGTATTGAAATTCTTCTGCAATGAGTTCAGAGCCAAGTAACAAATCATAGTTTATTTGTCAGTTATGTGTATACCATTCACTTTTGATACTTGTTTTATACTTTGACTGGTCACTTAAATATAAAGGGGAGTGAAGTGAGAAATTATTGGGAAATTTCAAACAGAGGTCCACTAGAAATAGGTTTTAATGGAAAGCTTTCTAGTAGTTGCCCTTTCATTTTTTGCTTATTTCTAGAGTAGGGTTTTGGAAGAAGATAACATTTGGTTTGAGAACAACCATCTTGCCAGTCATTCAGGAACAAGCTTTAGGAGACAAGCTCAATACTGAGAATGTCCAAGCTGGAAGAGCAGAAGAATCTGACTCTGATGAAATTGTTCAGTTTCTGTATCAATACCAAAAAAATAAAAAGAAAACTTCAGTTTCATATTGGAAACTTAATGAAATTTCTTCCTTAGTTAAGCCTCTGAGAGTTGGGCCCTCTGTGAGCTGTATCAACTGACAGTCTAACTGATATGGAATCACAAAAAAGAAAAACAATATTAACAGATAATATAAATAGACAATTTCTTTGTATTAAATTCTTTTATTGGTACATTGTAGGTATACAACACAATTACATTTCTCATTGGGAATTGTACCTTTATATAATGCATCTTGGTTCTTATTTTTTCCCCATTCCTAGCCCTCCCTTCACACCCTCCACCCTTCCCTATTTACAAAGACTTTATTTCCATTTTTTCCATTTCTCAGCATTTTTTCCTTTCCCTTCTTTCCTTTCCCCTGCCCCTCCCACTACCCCTACCCCTTTGGACCTTTTCTTCCTATTTTACATTATCGATTATTTATTCTAATCATTGGTACATTTTAGGTATACAATATAATGACATTCATCATTGGAAATTTGCACCTTTACATAGTCTCTCTTGGTTCTTATTTTTCACCCTTGCCCAGCCCTCCCTTCAACCCCTCCAGTCCTCCCTATTTACAAAGATTTTGTTCCTATTTTTCCAGTTTCTCATATTAATCCCATTCCCTTCTAGCCTTTCCCCTAGCCCTCCCACTTCCTTCCCTTTTGCCCTTTTTCTTCCTATTTCACATGACGTATTATACATTTAGTCCTTATTTACATTTTCAGTTTCTCACACCAGAGAAACTATTCGGTATTTACATGTGTGTCCTATTTATTTCACTTAAGAGTATTGCCTCAATGTGCATCCACTTAGCTATTAATGTCTCTAATTTCTCATTTTTTATGGCTGAGTAGTACTCCATTTTAGAACAAAACCACATTTTCTTTATCCAGTCTCCAGTTGATGGGCATTTGGGCTGTTTCCAAGTTTTAGCTATTACAAACTGCGCTGCTATGAACATGGGTGCACATGTATCGCTGTGGTATGATTCTTTTAATTCTTTGGGGAAGATCCCCAGCAGTGGAATAGCAGGGTCAAATGGGACTTCCAGTCCTAGTTCTTTGAGGTATCTCCATACTGATTTCCACAGTGGTTGCACCAGTCTACACTCCCACCAGCAGTGGAGCAGGGTTCCTCTTTCCCCACAGCCCCACGACAGCATTTGTTATTGGTTGATTTCATGATAGCAGCCATTCTTTCTGGAGTGAAGTGGAAACTCAGCGTTGTTTTCATTTGCATCTCTTGAATGACCAGTGATGTTGAACATTTTTTCATGTATTTATTTGCTTAAATAGACAAATTTTTAAATGAAGAGCTCAGGCAAAGTATCCCCATTCTAGTACAAATTGTATTATATAAGGAGCCTATATTTATGCAGTTAATTTGAGGACTCAATCATCACAATTTCATTCATTTCATGTGTCTTTCTTAATGTTATTTAAGCACTGAATTGGACAATGGATATAAAAATACACACATCACAACAAAAAGAGAAATAGACAAGTAGGACTGCATCAAACTAAACTCTGTATGACTAAGGACACAGCCAACAAAATGAAAAGGCAACCTATGAAATGGGAAATAATACAACTATATATCTATTACAGGGTTAATATCGAATAACTAAGTAATAAAGGCAATAGCAAAGAAAAAGCCTGATTTTTAAAAATGACAAGCAAATATAGGAGAAGGCATTCAACATCACGAGTCATCAGAGAAATATAAATAAAAACTATTGTGTCACCTCACACATATTATTATGTCTGTTATCGAAAAGGTAAATGATATGGTGAGGATGTGGAGAAAAGGCAACTCAAACACACTGTTTATAATACTATAAATCAGTGCACTTATTATGGAAAATAATATGGAGAATTCTCATAAAATTAAAAGCAAAACTGCATATGACCCAGCAATCCAATTTTGGGTACATATCCAAAAGAAATGAAATTAGCATCTAAGAGAGTCATCTAAACTCCTATGCTCATTGAAGCATTATTCAAATTGGCCAAGATATAGAAACAACATAAATGTTAATTGACAAATTAATAGGAAGAGAAAATCTTGTGTGCATGTATGCATATATATATATATATATATATATGAATAATACTCAGCTTTAAAAAAGAAAATTTGCCAATTGTGACAATATGAATAAACAAGGAGGATATTGTGCTAAGTGAAGTAATCCAGACACGGAAAGAAATATATTTCATGGTCTCATTTTTATATGAAATTAGAAGCAATGGACCTCATAGAAGCAAAGAGTAGAATGGTGGGGTTACCAGGGGTGGTGGAGGGAGAAATGAGAAGATTTTGGTCAAAGAGTACCAAGTTTCAGTTGGACAAGATGAATAAGTTCTGAGATCTAATTTACAAAATGTCATCTATAGTTAAAAATACTTTTTCTTTTTAATTTTATTAGTACATGTTTGCAGTGTATAGCTCCTACTGTGGACTTGGTACATGGACATAACATATCTTAATTACCATTTTTTCATCCCCTTTCCCTTTCCTCCCTCCTCACTTTCTCCATCTCTTGATCCCTTTTTGCCTGTGAAATTTTTTTTAATTAATTTTATTGGTACATTTAAGGAATACAATATAATGACATTCATCACTGCAAGTTTGCACCTTTACATAATCCATCTTGGTTCTTATTTTTTCCAAATTCCCCTGCCCTCCCTTCAAACCCTCCATCCCTCCCTTATCTACAAAGACTTTGTTTCCATTTTTTCTTTTTCTCATATTAATTCCATTTCCTTCTTTCTTTTCCCCTACCCCTCCCACTTCCCCTTCCCCTTTGCCCCTTTTCTTCCTACTTCACATTATCTATTATACCTTTTAGTCCTTATTTACACTTTCAGTTTCTCACACAAGAGAAACTATTCAGTATTTATACGTGTGTCCTATTTATTTCACTTAAGAGTATCGCCTCAATGTGCATCCATTTAGCTATAAATGTCTCTAGTTTCTCATTCTTTATGACTGAGTAGTACTCCATTTTATTTTTTAAAATGATATTTTCTTTAAGCAGTCTCCAGTTGATGGGCTATTAGGTTACTTCCAAGTTTTAGCTATCACAAATTGTGCGGCTATGAACATGGGTGCACATATATCACTGTGGTATGATTCTTTTAATTCTTTGGGGAAGATATCCAGCAGGGGAATAGCTAGGTCAAATGAGATTTCCAATCCTAGTTCTTTGAGGTGTCTCCATACTGATTTCCACAGTAGTTGCACCAATCTACACTCCCACCAGCAGGGGAGTAGGGTTCCTCTTTCCCCACAGCACCCCCCCCCGCCCCACCCAGCATTTGTTATTGGTTGATTTCATGATAGCAGCCATTCTTTCTGGGGTGAGGTGGAATCTCAGTGTTGTTTTCATTTGCATCTCTCAAATGACTAGAGAGGTTGAACATTTTTTCATATGTTTATTTTCTATTTCTACTTCTTTGTCTGAGAAATGTCTGTTCATTTCAGATGCCCATTTTTGGATTGGGTCTTTAAATTTGGGAGGTCTGATTTGTTTAACTTCTTTATAGATTCTAGATAGTAGACCTTTGTCTGAGGGACAGCTGGTGAAAATTTTTCCCACATTGTGGGTTGTCTCTTCACACTGTTGGCGGTTTCTCTTGCTGTGCAGAAGCTTTTTAGTAAGAAGAGGTCCCACTTGCTGATTGTTTGTGCTAGTTCACGGGCAAATGAGGTCTTGTTCATAAAATCTTTTCCTACCCCAATGTCTTCAAGAGTTCTACCTAACCTCTCTTCCAGCTGGATTAGTGTTTCTGTTTTAATATTTAGATCTTTAATCCATTTTGATTTTAGTTTAGTGCAGGGTGAGAGATATAGGTGTAGTTTTAATCTCTGGTAAGTTGAAATCCAATTTTTCCAGCACTATTTATTAAAGAGGCTACCTTTCCTCCAGTGAAGGTATTTGGCTCCTTTGTCAAAGATGAGGTGGCTGAGTGTGTGTGGAGTTGTTTCTGCATCTTCTAATCTGTTCCACTGGTCCTCAGGTCAGTTTCTTTGCCAGTACTATGCTGATTTTATCACAGTAGCTTTGTAGTATAGTTTCCAGTTGGGGCTTGTGATACCCCCTACCTTGTCTTTATTGTCTAGTATTGCTTTTGCTATTCTAGGTCTCTTCTTTTTCCAAATGAATTTTTGGATTGTTTTCTCCAGGTCTGTGAAGTATGCTGCTGGGATTTCAATTGGGATTGCATTGACTCTATATAGCAGCTTTGGAAGTATGGCCATTTTCACTATGTGGATTCTTCCTACCCAGGAGCAAAGGATGTCTTTGCATTTTCTGATACCCTCTTCAATCTTTTTTCAGAGTGCTATAGTTTTCAGAGTAGAGGTCTTTGATTTCTTTTGTTAGGTTGATTCCTAGGTATTTCAATTTTTTTGATGCTATTGTGAAAGGAATGGATTGCCCCATTTCTCTCTCAGTGAGTCTGTTTTTTGTGTACAGAAAAGCTATTGATTTTTGTGTATTGACCTCATATCCAGCTACTTTACTGAATTTGGTTATTAAGTCTAGAAGACTTTTGGTGGAGTTCTCAGGGTCTTCTATATATAGTATCCTGTCATCTGCAAATAATGACAATTTGACTTCTTGCTTTTCTGTCTTTATTCCTTTTATTTCTTTCTCTTGTATAATTGCTGTGGCAAATGTTTCCAAAACTATATTGAGCAGGAGTGGTGATAGCGGACATCCTTGTCTTCTTCCTGATTTTAGTGTGAAGGATGTCAGTTTTTGACCATTTAGTATGATATTTTGCATGTGAAATTTGACGTGACTGTAGCGCTTTAGTTTTTGGGGGGTGTTTTGCCAGAAAAAGGAGGAGGACTATGTAAATTAGCTTGATTGACATCATTTCACATATTTGATGATATGAATCAGAACATCAGCTTGCAACTTATAAATACATACCATTAAACTTGGGGCAAAAGTGCTTCTTGGGAGAAGACAGACATTAAATAATCATTCTATTAAATAATTTAATTACAGTCTGAAGTTTTATATAACAAGTATATATTTAATGCCTACTATGTATCAAATACTGTTCTGAGCATTGGATGTATTTCAGCAAAGAAGCTTTTCTTGAGTTGACCATTTTCAGTGTGGTAAAAATAAAGATCATTTTAAGTCTTTTAAATTTTTCATCATGTGATAAGTATTTGCTGTATATAATTCTAAAATAATAAAATGAGTAGCTGCCTTGGAAGGTGTGGCCAAGAAATTCTTCTTTAATTCGATGACATTTGCAATGAGACCTAAGATTATAAGAGTACAGCCAAAAAAAATTTGAAGCCAGAATTTTCTAAAATAAGGAAATAACAAATAAAAATCATAAAGAAGAAACAAGCTTGGCAAATTTTAGAACTAAGAATGAGGCCAGAATGGTTGACACACTGAGAGGTAAAGAAGAGTGATAAGGAAATGAGAACAGGAGCCAAATCTTGCAGGAACTGAAAGGTCATGGAAAGGTATCCAAATTCTGACTATAAGGGAAACCATTGGAAAAATTTTAAGCAATAGATGATGTAACATAATTGTGTTGTAAGAGCTCACTCTGTCAGATATATTAAATATATTTTATAGAAGACAAGGAGAAATTTAGCAAAGAGATCTTTTTGCACAACCCTAAATAGGAAATCGTGGTTCTTGATATAATCTGGTGTAAATGGAAAACATGGAGAGTGATGGAGATACTTAGCATATCTTGTGGCAGTAGCTCTGCCTGGAAAGAGAGAGGATAGGTAGATTAAAAAGATAGATGAATGGGGGGGGGGGTTAATGTCTTTTTTTTTTTAACAGATGAGCAAAGCAAGGCCCAAAGTAATTTAGTGATGTACACAGTAACATGATTATTCTATGGAAAACTATCCCATTGCAATAATGGTAATGGTAAGGAAAATTGTCTGTCTTACAATCAAATCTTCCTCCTCCTCTTCCTTCTCCTTCCCTGCCTCTACTACCTAATACTTCCCTCTTCATTCTTCTATCATATACAAATTTCTTTCCATTGCTCACTTCTAAAATCTTTCCAGAAAGTCCACTGATAGCAGTGGTAGAAAGTCTCTGAAGGTTGTAAAATAAAGCATGAATTCTTAATCTTTGGTAATATATATTATAAATCCAAACACATCACAAAATATTTTAAATTTTGCTTATTGAAGTTTTTCAATATTCACTTTTATGATATTCAATGTTCAGTATTCATTTTTATGATAAAAAAAGAAAATTATATTTCATAAAAAATAGAGAAATAGCTCCTGGAAGCATTCCAAAATATCTTCTGACCAGTATACTTAAAATTTATTCTCCTTGGTACTAGTAAGTGACTAAAAACATGCTTATTTGTTTGTTTTAATGCAACTTCTGTAGCAAAAGAAATGTCTTGTGGTCATTTCACTGGGAAATATTTATTTTTAAATGAAAGCTAAGAAGACTAAAACAGTGAACATTATTATGATAATTTTTTAAAATGAAATTCCAGGGACAATTCCAAGAAACTTCGGATTCTTCCAGAGTTTTAAACTTAATACCTATTCTTCATTGTCATCACAGGGCCTACCATTAAGCCCCACAGTCAAAAGTTTTTCCAGGCCTATAAATAAGAATTTGGAGATCCAAAGCCAGAGAAACACTACAGAATCTTGAAGTGTACTCTCTACAGATATAAGTTGGATTTCAAATATTATAAAATTTATCAGTATCCTTGTTAAGAAATAAGTACCTTTTCCCCTGAATACTATATTTTCTCTGTTGGTAGTCCTTTAACTGGTGTATAGTGGCTACTTACCAACCCAGTTCACATAAATCAAACATATGCAACCATAGTCTATTACCAGAAACCAAAAGAAGACCACTGAAAGATGAATACATGGAACTTTTCCTAGACTTTCTTGGGTTTCTTATTCTCTATAAGGAGCAGCTCAGAATTCATGTAGGTCCATCAGTATTTTCATATATTTGGATTTTGCCTTATTTACATTAACATAAACACACAAAGTTACACTGTACCTAGTTTTTCTTCTTAACCTTGTAATAGAAATAGTATTTTTATATAGTGCATACACATTATTCAGTTGTTTAACCATTATCTTAATCAGTGTATAATATGTGCCACAAATAGGTAGCTGCTAAATGAATTTTATGTAAAGGTAATGTTTCCTAGATTATTCTTGCCTGTATATATTGCATAATTTAGGTCCTAACACATTCTGATCCGTAATCTCTTCTTTTTATAGAAACTGAATCATTACCTTGTTCCTTGCAGTACTTTAAGTTTCTTTTAACATACAGTATAAAAGTAAAATCTGTTTAAGGGAAGGGAAGTAAAATCTCTTTTTGGGGGGGAGGGTACCAGGGATCGAACTCGGGTCCTTGAGCTTGCACAGCAGGCGGCAAAACCACTAAGCTAAATCCCCGGCCCGTAAAATCTCTTTTTAATTTAAATGTTTATGATGCATATATTTTTCTAAAGCATCGGATTTTTTAAAGCAAAGATTTCAGGCTGTAGTTCTTCATTAAGGTGAAAGTACATTTGCTTTTTAAAGTAATTGCTACAAAGAGAAAACCATATATTCAATTGGACCAAGTTGGGTACTTATGTACAGTGACAATTAACAAAGAAGGGAGAAAGTTATTGTTCCCCCATCTCCACCCACCATTTCCAGGTTTCATAATCAAGGCATTACAATAGCCCATTGTAAATATGCACCCATTAAGCAATGGAGAAAACACTGTAGACATAATATAGTACAGAAAGTAGTGGGTTATAAACTTGGAGCTCTGATTTTAATCTCAGTTTGGCCATAATTCGGCGAACAACATGAATCATTAATTTAAAGTCCTTGTGCTTCAGTTACCACATCTTGAATAGAATCAGTAAAATCAGTTCACTCTATAGAAATGTCCCAAGAACCAAGATAATAACCTAAAGTGCAGATTGTGGCTACTATTGAGACTAACACCTTAAGAACTGGTGAAAATGTAGATTCCCAGTTTCAGCCCCAAAACTTTATTTTCATTTAGTAAGTCTGAGAGAAAAGCAGCAGATTATGATCTGGAAATCTGAGTTCTTAATAAACAACCAGGCAATTGTAAAACAGGTTATCTAAGTACTCCAATCATGATTAATTGTGCTAATATAATCTAGACACACATCTAATTATTTCCTTCTCCAGAATTGTACATCATTAAATAACAGAAGTTAGAAGCAGATGAAAGATTTGCCAATGAAGTAGGAAAAAGATAGGAGAGACAGAGAGGGGAGTAGGTGATGGGAAGTTAAACCTTGTCAGGTTCCACTAATGTTAGAACATACTACACAAGAAAGTTTAATATTTTTTTCTTGATTTTTTAGTACATTACTCCATCTAGCCCACATATTTTGTGTTCAATTCCTAATAACAAAAAAATTTTAGTGTAAAACATGCTTCATAGTAGTAAAAATGTTAGTCTTCATATTAAGTTTTTTCATTTGATGGAATTATTATTCTCTCCTTTGCTCCTTTCTTGCAAGTTTTTTCTCTTTAAAGTACACTGTGATGACCCCTTCTCTCCAAATTAACCAATAAAAAAGTGTATGCTCCTTCTCTGGCATTTATTGAATTCCTGTAAAATTTTGTAAAAATACTTTAAACTATGATATAACTCTAACCCGGTGACCAAATGCAAACAACTTTTTCAGATAGCAAAGTCATTCAAGTTGCCCTCAGGTACTGATTTTATCTGAATCATAAATATATTTTAAATTATGCCATTGAATATTTAATATCTCTAATACTGAGGGGAGTTCCAAGGTACTGGAAATCAATAGGTCTTGTGTGAACTCTAGTGAGCCTTATGGATATGAGTTTTGACTTCTACTTGGCCTCTTGTTTCTAAAGTAAAGTCTGTTCTCACACTCAATGATACAAACTACAATACTCTTAGTATCCTTTGATTGAAAACTATGCGTGCTGAGAAAAAAATATATAAAATCATATTAAAAACCTTTATGAAATCATTATGAAACAATGCTTATCAAAGGATCATGATGAATTTGGGAATCTTTCTGCAAATCCAAGATTTGTTTCTCATAATACAAAATTGTCTGAGTTAGACATGTATGTTTTAATGAATACTGATAAACATGGATTTTTAAAGTTATCCCTGAACTTTACACAATAATAAAGCTTAGGAAGGAGAAAAGGAAATTGACCATTAATATTTAACTGAGAAGTTTCCCAGGTTTAAATTGGAATTTCAATAGTAGGCTTTAAATTGATTTAGTCAGTGGTTGTATCTATTAAATGTAAGGTCTAATTTGAAACATAATTCTTATGAAATGAACAAATGTAAAATCAGAAAAAGGAATTGTTAAATGAAGAAAGTGTGTGTTTAGAGCAAATAGGTGGAATAAACAAATTAGAGAAAAATTTCCATAGAAAGGAAAATAAAACCTGAAGTTTTCAGCACTAATTTTAATTCCAAAGGCTAAATTTTCTTGCATAGGAATGAGATTTAGAGTTTTTGAGAACACTGTGAGGCCATGAATATATCCCATAGAGCAGAAGTGCAACCATGATTTAGAAAGAGAACAGAGGCAATGAGTCTATAGACATGGGTTCAGTAGCTTAAATCTAATTTGCTTTACCTTATAACTCATGATATTTATAAGGGGAAAGTGAATAAGTAACACAACTGCCTGATGAAGCCATAATTAATGAAGGCAGAAACAATTAAGGCTGAAGAGAATATTAAGCGATCCTTGTGGATTTTCATGTATTGGGAAAATTACTAGAGATGATAAAAGCAAATGCAGACATTATTTTGCAAATGAAGTGGAACTTAGTTTATGAATATATCCTCACAAATTTATGGACATATTTCCCAATTGATTTATCAGACATGAAGATGATTATATATAAATAAGTTGTAAATAAAGTAATTCTAAATTAATGTTGCATACTTCAGTTTATACTTCAGGCTACATAACCACAGAATTGAGAGCACTTTTGCTCAAGTAAAAGCTTTCTACTACAGTTTCAATTTGTTAGTATTGGAAATGTCCTAGAAAACTATGAGACATTTTAGCACATAAGATCATGTGGGAAACTATTTGTATAATGGTAAGTTTTCTTATCCCTTAGCAGAGGAAAATAAAGAAGTCTCATGAACAAAGTAGAACTTTTAATTTTTTTCTGGCTAAATATTCCTTCAAAAAAAATCTTAATCTTGAAAACTTGTAATATATTGACAGGAAGAAGATTATAACAATTATTTGTAATACCCTTCATTATACACCTTTGATATTTTGCGCTGTTCTCTTGATTTTTAAAATATCACTATATGTTCATTTTTACTAGTTTTCTACCTTTCAATTGTTGAGGTTAATCAGGGCCACATTTCTACCAATGTAATTTCTAATAATTTTTTTAAATTCACCTTTTCCCAGTAATCCCTAAATTATAGTCATCTTGCTATTCATATAGACAGGAGATTAAGTGCAGATGAACCCTAACTTTGTGCTTTGATAGGTGCTAGATCCAGATTGCAAAATCTCTCATCCCTTGTTGTGTGTAGCTTGATTTAGCTTTCCTGGAACAATGCAAGATAGAAGAGAGGATAAATGAAACAGGCCACAGTTTACAAGAGATATACAAGCAAGAATGAGAAAAATATAAATGATGTGGCACATTCTGACAGAAATATGCCCCATAAACAAAACATTTTATAAGGTGTACAATACCTGATTTGTCTTTACTGGGCCCAGAATCTTAACTGTCATAGTCAGAGAGGGTTAACCAGGATAGGTATAGATAGATGACATTACCTGAAAAGTATTTCTCAATTCTGGAATCATTAGGATTATAAAGGAATTACTCAAAAGACCTTGAACCTATATTATAAAAATAAAACAAAATAGATGATTGAATTAACCATATATCTGTTCAACATACAGAAAAAAGAGAGGTACTACACCCCAATTTCTTTAAGTAAAAAGCTTGTAATCAGACTTATGTTAGTCTAACTGCTTGACTCTTTTCTGTATTTTACTTTTTATCAATATGTTTGGACAAGGTACGTTCTAGATTCTGTCTTTTTCACTGTATTTCTAAGGTAAATTACTTCCTATAAAGAAATGGAGCTGGGCATGGTGGAGCATTCCTGTAATCTCACCACTTGGGGGACTGAGGCAGAAGGATTACCAGGAGTTCTAGACCAGCCTGGGCTATATAGTGAGTTCAAGGACCGCCTACACTATAAAGCAAGACCCTTTCTCAAGAAAATAAAAAGGAAAATATTAGTATCCTGGTGTTGTTGTAAATCCAGAAATAATATCTATTTTTTTTGTGCCACTAGTACCACTAGTACCACTAGTCTCCTTCTGAGTCCTCACAAACTATATACTATACTTTCATATATATTGTGTATAACATTATCAAAAGAATTTTAGAACAAAAAGAATTGTAGCTAACACTAGGCCTTCTAATATCAGGAGGTATCTAACATTCCCATGTTCATCTTAAGATATTAACATGATTTGAGAGTTTCTTTCCTGACTTGGAACACTCAAGACACATTGTAGAACACATTATAGATCATTTGATGGTTCTGCTGCCTGCCTCGAAAGCACAAGGTCCTGAGTTCGATCCTTGGTATCCCCCCCCCCCGCCAAAAAAAAGAACATTTGATGGGTGGACCATTACCCCTGAGACACTATAGGTTATAAAACTGATTTTTATGGTAAAAATATTCTAATTTTCAAGTAGAATAATCAAATTATTCAGATATCTAGACTTAAAAACCTAGGAGAAATTACGTTCACGTAGCGAATTCTTTAAGAATTAAAATACGGACAAGTTGTAAAATCTGAATTGAAAGCAGATCAATTTGTGTTTTTGTTTGTTTGCTTTTGCAATACTGAGGATTGAACCCAGGGCCTTCTCACTGAACAATATTTTTTTATTTTGAGTCAGGGTCTTACTAAGTCATTAAGTTTCCCAGGTGAAGTTTGCAGTTCCAATCTTCCTGCCTCAGCCTCCCAGAGTACTGGTATTAGAGACTTGCACCATCGGGCCTGGCTAGTTTGCTTTTTCTGTGATCATTGTTGTCTGTCAGTATCAGTCATTTATTCTTATATCAGGTCCTTAAAGTAAAATTCTAATATTTGAGTGAAAGTATCCTAACATTAAAGTTGCCCTTCTTCTAGGAGCCCTTCTGAAGCATTACTTCCCAATCACAAACTTCTGAATTTCCTTTTGCTCTTTCATGAATGCACCCTCTTTGAAGGTTACACATTTGAATTTCTCTTTTGCATGTCCTTGTAGTCTTGGGATACACACTGCATGATGAGCAAATTTGTAAAAAGTATTTCACTCTGTTAGTGAAAAACTCTCTCTTTACCTCATATGTGCTGAGATATCAGAAGCATCTTTTATGGATGATTTAGTCTTAGAGACTAT
This sequence comes from Heterocephalus glaber, assembly GCF_053883595.1. Taxonomy (NCBI): domain Eukaryota; kingdom Metazoa; phylum Chordata; class Mammalia; order Rodentia; family Bathyergidae; genus Heterocephalus; species Heterocephalus glaber. The sequence goes on from NW_028258138.1 coordinate 45,843,779, forward strand.
CTGTTGCTCAAAACTTGCATCGAGGGATTAAAGAAAAAAGAGGGACAAGGAAGGAAGAATGAACATCAAGCCTCTCTTGTTTTGGGCTTAGGCAACTAGACTGTCCCTATATGCAATTATTTCCTGATTTCTCACTTAAAATTTTCTTTTAATAAATATTAATTTAACATGTAACAAAAAGACAGTAAATGTAAAACACATGTTTTAAACATTAAACAAGATAATAAAGGATTAAGAAAGGAAGATAACAAAGCACTCTGAGAAATAGATTCTTTTTTGGTAAGAAGAAGTCACAGGCTCTGACCTTCTAGGAGGTCAGGTCACAGGCTCTGTCCCTAACTGCAACAAGAACTCTCACCTGCAGCATTTATATCTACACTGCCCAGACAAGCCACATTCTATATCAACATATCCTGCCTCCTCTCCCAGCTCAGTTCATCTCTGGCAATCCAGAATAAACAGTCTCCACCCTTCAGCTGATTTTCCATAAAAAAGAATTTTGTGAGACTTGCACTATTTCTTAAATCTCAAAATAAAATACATCTTCAGGGAATATTTAAAAATGTCTACTTTTGTGGAATGCCCTTAGCATCTGTTGTTAAAAACTGAAATAAATATTCACCAAGAAAACAGATAATGTGCATCCATATGATGGGGCATGCAGAAGACACTGACAATATGCTGTCCATAATTCTTATCTCCCTTTATCACTTTTATGTCCCAGTATGCATTTCCTCCAACAGTCAGCACTCAAGACCTTGTCAGGACACTCCAAAAAGACTGCAGGCAGACAGTGCTAGGAAGCAATTTGAAATTTACAAGTCACCAATAACTAGCAAATTTGGTAGTATAAAGACTCCAGCTCTTCTACCTCCAGACAACTCTTAGGGGAAATACAGAAAGGAAAGCATAAGTATGATAAATACCATATTCAGAGTAGGAAGCATCGAGGGGTGGTAATCAGGGGAAGAATAAGATCAGAAGAGGAAGCCATTAACTGTATTAGAAATACTCTTTTTGTAAAGCCAAGGTGAGCACATGGATGATCATTAGTCTTTATGTCATGTTAATATGTTCATAATATTTTATAATATTCTGAAAAAAATTAGATTGACAAGGTTAAGTACATGCTTTTCATTAGAATTTAAAACATGTCAGCATATTAAAAATGTTAAAAGATCTAGCTTCCTCGCATTTATTGTTTTTTAATTTTTAAAATTTATTTTATTGGTACAATTAAAGTATACAATATAATGACATTCATCATTGGAAATTTGCACCTTTACATAATCCATCTTGATTCTTTTTTCCCCATTCCCCTGCCCTCCTTTCAACCCCTCCACCCCTCCCTATCTACAAAGACTTTGTTTCCATTTTTTCTTTTTCTCATAGTAATTCCATTCCCTTCTTTCTTTTCCCCTACCCCTCCCGCTTCCCTTTCCCCTTTGCTCACATTTATTGTTATGCACAGCAGTTCTATCCAAACCCAGAGCCCAAACAGAAGTCCTTAAAACATTCCTCTACTTCTCCCACTGCCCCCATGTTGTTGTTTTTTATCTAGCTCATCAACACACATACCTTTCCATGTGTTCTTGCTCACTTGTCTTCCCAGCCTGGATTGCAAGGCCCCTATTTGAAAAGGGCATGAGGATGCCTTAAATTATCCATTGTCTTCATCTTCAATTTTGTTAGAACTCAGTCATGAAAAGCACACATACCTACTTTTTACTGATTGTTTCCAGACTCCTGAGTGTTGTTTATGTAATGAACTCTATCAATCGAATTCTTTACAAACTTGTACAAAATAACTACTGTTTTTAAGTGCTTTGAGACTATTATGTCTTTATTATTTCCATCCATAACTATATTTGTTTGCTAGGGCTACTGTAACAAAATACCTCAAATTAGGTGATTTAATCAACAGAATTTATTGTGTCAGAGTTCTGAAGCTAACAGTCAGGAATCAGGGATGCTATAGGCTTGGTTCCCTCTGAGTGTACTGAGGGATAATATGCTCCCTATCTCCTAGCTTCTAGTCATTTGTTGGAGATATTTAATCTTGCATGGCTTGAAGGGGTTATCACCCTTATCCCACCCTTCATCTTCACATGGCATTCTCCTATATGCATAATTCTGTATTCAGATTACTCCTTTTCATAAAGACACCAACGATTCTGGATTAGGGGTGCACCCTACTCCAGCTTGACCTTATTTTAACAGATTACATCTACAGTGACCCTATTGTGTATAAATTCATACTCTGAGATATTAGGAATTAAGAACTTCAACACAGAGGTTTAGGGAAGATATAAATTCAACCCCAAGAGTCCCTTATATCTAGGATCAGCTAGAAAGACTGCTGGTCCTTAATCGAAAAACAGCCTTCTAGAGAAGAGGCTTTAGTTTTTTATTTTTAACCCAGTAAATCTTCCTTGAACTTAACTTACATGAATTAAAGACATTCTCGTTCCTCTTTTGACTTGAGCTGTTTTAGTTATCAGTCCCTTGGCACATGAAATATTCCAAGTAGTTTTCTTTTAATTATTCTTTTACCTACCTCTTTCCATTAAAATGAAGGGCATTATTTTCTACAAAATGTAGCCTTGAACACTATCATAATTGTTTCCCTAATGAGTTCTTCTGACTAACAAATGCCAGGTTTACTTTGGTTGGCATAAAGTTTGATTGCATGAATTCACAATTGAATTAGTTTTTGATATATTAATCAGAACCATCATATCTCAAGATGATAATTAGCTGGCAAGTTGTGGCAAACATATACAAACTTATTTATAGATAATCTCCCACTTTCTCTCTGCACATTAACATTATCTAATAAATCATATAAATGTAAAAGTGACATAATAGCCAGACTAAATCTCTTTTATTGAAAGTGTGATATTTTTAAACATTCCCAATGTCTGTGGTTGAATGAATCTGCTGATCCACAATTTGACTTTAATATTTTGAAATGACCTCACAGGTATTTTGCCATTCAACATGGAAGAGTGTTGCATGTTCTTATTTTTACACAATATCACCTCAGAAAAGATGTTGCAATAAATATATAAATATGACATTCCTATTTTTCCATTTACAGTTTAATTTATACTGTATAAAAACAAATTATCATGCAACACATTTGAACATTTTCATATCTAAGTGTCTGTACATAAATAAATATGAAAGATATTAACTGATATAACTTCTTTTCTAGGCAGACTTGCTGAAACCATCTGCTTACTTCACAATGTATAAGCAGGGAAAATTGGAGAAAATACAACCATAGCTTTTGATTATCTTTTAAATCTTTTTTTTTAACTGAATTACTTGGAGTGGTGCAGGGGAGAGCCGATTCAATCAGAATAAAAGGAAAAAGTACCTTCTATGGAGAACAAGTTGGAAAAGCTGTTAAATAACATGGAGAGAATGATAGATTGGAAAGGAAAGTGGACCAGTGCTTGGATGGTCAAAATACTGTCCCCATTTCTTACATTGCTATTCTTATAGAGCCAGCCACATAGGCAACTTACCCACCAGAAGGTGCTTCCTTGGAAGGTACTTCAATTCAAGCCTCTGTTGGCTCTTTCATGTCTTCTCAGGACCAATGAACAGTTCAGGAAATACACTTGCCTTACAGAAAAAACAGTAAATTATATGTAGCTTTATCGGTTTTTCTCATTAGACAAAGATCAGCCAATTTTTCTCCCAATACAAAAAAAGTCACAAAATTTCTCTCCCAATTAATTTTTTTTTGTATTTGCCCTAAGAACCTATCTATAATAGTTAAGTCACCACAATTCAAAAAGTCTTTTTTTTTTGGTAGATAGATGTATCCACCAAAACACTTGAGGTGTCCAGTGAGTAGCAAATACTCTCATAGTCTCGCTTTAAGGTAAAATAAGAAAAATTCAGGCCAAGTCTCCCTCATATATTGACATTTATTGAACAAAAAGTTAAGTCCCAAATCTCCATTGTTGCAGTTTCTCCAAACAAACTTCCTTGCTCAAGGAAGCTTAGCTGACATCTCAAGCCTGAGATTCTATAGCCTCATTGCCCAGAAATCCTAACACTTCACTTCCTGAACTATTAGGGATTATTTAGGAATTAGGGTCCATCCCACAAGTGACAGCTAACTACAGGCTTCTCTGCACTCATGTACCCAGAAATATCTCTAAAATTATTTAGCCAATCAACATATCTTGAATACCACTAATTCTGCTAGTGAAGATACATTTTAATGCCTATTAAGCTTATTAGCAATCTGCTAATTTAACCAATTAAATTCTTTTCCTGACATTTATTACATTATCTGGTATTGATCAAATATAAATAGCTAAATCAGTTGTATCATCTTCTTCCAGGTTCTGGGCTTCCTTTAAAAAGTTTAGTGAGCTGTAAGATCCCAGTATGAGTACTATCCACACCCAAAGTATAAATGACACTAACTGTAGACTACAGTAACTTTTGGTAAATTTCAGACATCATAGCATTGTAAAGAAACTCTAAAATACTAAGACTTTTATGGTGTCCATCATTCTATTATCCTTCTCCTTTTTCATTTTTTATGCTTATCCTAAGCTTTATGGCAACAAACATTCTCTTTTGTTTTTTTCTCTTCCTTCAATTCTTGGGTCAATGTATTTCTGATTACTTATCTCGTGCCTCCCAGGATATAAGCTTTTCCAGTCACTATCTGTAGTTATATTTTCTGCAAGAGTAGTCTCTACATATTCCTTAGGAAGATAAACTGTTAAAACTTCAGATTTCTGATATAACTTCTGATGTTAGTCTAAAATCTGAAATTTTAATAGACACCTTCCATTCCTGATTCTTATACACAGGAATACTTATACTCATATTCTATTTTGAATACTCCAGTTAAGTAGCAAGATCCTTATTAAACTCTGTACATGTTGATTTTATTTGATATTTTTACTTAAAGCATCAACTTTTCAACACATTATAGAGCTTTCATAAATATTCAATAACTGTAAAACAAACTCTCAATTATTCAGGTGTGAATTAACTAGCTGATGGATTACCCAGGCCCTCAGCTACTTCTGCCTCCTCCCTAATTCATTTGGCTATTACTCTGGAGGACAGATCACTCATCTTTTGCAATTTGTGAGCATGTTTGATAGAAGACCCAGTTTCTAGGTATATTAAAATGTTGTTAGGGGATTTTTGTGCAATAAATATCTTACCTAAAAGGACCATCTTTTCTACAGAAAAAAAGGAAGTGTTAGCTGTAATAAGCACCGGTCAAACAAGGGCAGAAAAGACTGACCTTAACTCCTTTGCTGGGAAAACATCTTACAATTACCTTTACAACTTAGAATGCATATTGTTAATTATCCATATAAAATACCATAAACATGGCTGGAATGTTATAAATACAAATACAACTAAACATGGGGCCAGCATCCATTAGTAGTTTCAAAATATCATTGACTGATACCTTTAGCTAAAGTTAGGAAGAAATTAGATAAAAAGGACAAAGGAAACTATTTAATCTCTGATACATACACATAAACACAGATATAGAAAATGAAATGTTTGGCAATCTCTAGCATGGAGATAAAAAGAACTTACCTTGTTGACCACTTTTACCACACCTTGTGCCATCTTTCCATAGGATTTTCTGAGGTCTTGTGGAAGATTATTACCAACTCAGGCTGACCAATTTTATTGTATTAATATCAAATTTTCTTATTCTTATGTGGATACAACAGTCTGGCTTTACAATATGCAAGGCACAGATGGCCCATTTTCAAGTAATTTACAAACTATGGGGAGTCATAAAGTCTTCAAACAGAAAAACCCTGATTTGGATGATGTATGATATCTTAATGAATTGTTTGCATGTGCATACTACTCTAGCCCCTACTTGAAAGAGGTTCTTTATAAATTGCCTACACACACACACACACACACACACACACACACACACTTCTGTTTCTTTCTTTGAAACATTATGGCAGCCTAAATTTTTTCACCAAACCACTTCTATTCATCCAGTGAAGATTCCTGGGCTTTTCACAAGAGAATTTTACTCATCAGATCTAGGAGCTGTGGAAGGAAAAGGACCTATCAGAACACCTACATTTAAATTATTATAGACGATTTACTAAAGGGTCTGTATTAGTTTCTTTCAGGATCTTAATGACCCCTCTGTAGTTTCAATCAGTTACTGCCAATCATTTTTTATCATATCCTCCAGACTCTCTGTTTTCCCATTTGTGAAAATGTAACTAATAATAAAAAAGAAAAAAGAAAATGTAACTAATACCATTCATCTCACTGGTGTGGTTCATTCTTGGCCTGTCTATGTAACAGCAACTAGCTTCATATACACAGAAAGTTTTCTGATGTTAAGAGATTTGGAATTTGATAACAAGTTACAAGTAGTCACTCTATTCAATTTCTCTCCCCCCCCTCCCTCCCTGTCTCTCTCTCCTTCTTTTTCTCTTTCTCCCCTATTATCCCAGAAAGGCTACAGCAAGTTGGGAAGTGGTAGGGAGAAAAAGAAGAATGATAGGAAAGAAAATGTGTGGAGTTTTATAATATGTTCATAAGGAAGTAGCAGTTGAGATAAATATTTATCAAATATCTATAATACTTTCTAATCAAACCTGGCTTGGGTTTTTTTTTTTTTTTACTGATTTTAGAGTAGCATATCACAGCTATGTATTGCAAGAATGGATTTTAAGAACGTATTCAGTTGCAGTCCTTCATAAAGCTCAAACATAATATGCTTAATTCACACATTGCTTTGTTATTTTTTAATATCAGGTCTCTTTGCTTATTCCTGGTATTTTTTACATGGAAGATTGTACTTTAAGAAACCTTTGACTTTGGATAGACTTAGGGAAAAATTATTTACTTCTTTAAAAATAAAAGTCTTTGGGTAATGAGGAATCCTTTAAAAACTGCTGCAGGAGTCTTGGAGCAAAAATGAAATCCCAGCACAGATTTTCAGTGTCAAAAAAATAGAAGTATAAGCTGTGATTCTGATAATTTTCTATCTAAAAGGCTTAACTTCCTTCCCTATGCAGACTGTGAAGCTGTTTAGATTCTCATTTCAGCCTGAATTCTCTGACTGCCCCACTGTGGTTGCTGAGAACCTGATTTGGGATTCACTGTACTCTGCTGGATTATGCAGTCCATCACAGTTCTTGAAAGGATGAACATTTTGTGCATTCCAGAAGAAAAATGAAAAAGTTTCAAATAATATAGTTAAATCTCAATTAAATTTAGATCCAAAATTGTATTGTTCCTTTTCTGGCCAAAGGGACTAAATTATATAATAAGTCCTTTTCAATTCCAATTTCAAGATCTTGTTCTTACCTATTAAATCACCCAAAGTGCTTTTACAGGTACACCAACTTGCAACTCTACAGAATCTTACTTTCTGCTGAGTTATTTCTTACCTTTATATAATGAGCCCACCTTATCTTTCTTTTCTCTCTTTGAACAATATTTTGCTATAATTAGGCTCTTTTCCAAACTATTCTTACTTCTGAAAATTATGTGGTTTTGTTGGATTTTAAGACAAATGGTTTATTTACTATAATTTTTTCACTTGTTATAGGAGCCAAGGGATGGGGGGAGTTAAGGGAACTCTAGATGGAAAAGAAAATTGCCACTATTCATGAAAACAACAGTGGAGGTGACACAGAAGCAAAATATCTAAGTGCATGGTGGAAAATAAAAGTATACTGTTGTATTCTTGCCCTATTTTTCTCTAATTTTAAAGGAAAGACAGAAAGGAAGTGAGAAGAAAGAGAAAAAGAAAGAAAGAAAGAAAGAAAGAAAGAAAGAAAGAAAGAAAGAAAGAAAGAAAGAAAGAGAAGGAAAGAAATAAGAGAGAGGAAGAAAAGAAAAAGAGAAAAGGGGAGAGATAAAAATTATGGGTAACACCTTTAAACATATTGAAATAATGGTTTCTTAAATTCTGATGAGATGAAATTTATTCTTTCCTCTAAAAACTAAACTATTTCTCCCTAAAATTATTTTTGCTGAAATGGGTTTTTCATATCAAATCATCAGCCTGAAGGCTGGAAGTGCTGCTCAGTAATAGTGCACTTGCCTGGACTAGCATGCACAAGACACACACACACACACACACACACACACACACACACACAGTTTTCATGCATTAGATTCCAAAGTGAAAAATTATTTAAGGAGTGAAAATATTGAAATTTATCAAGTAAAACTTCTCCAAACTTCATAATAGAAGTGAGCAGGCCTGAGGTCTGTATATCTGATAATTCATAATGTCCATGAGGAGGCGGGCTATTAACAGAACCCTGGGAAGAATTCTCTCTTTAGATGAAGAAACCTCTTTAAAGAAAAATTATTCTCACATAACTTCCCATCACCTGTTTCTGTTTATTTTCTTTAAAGTTGGAGTCGAGTGTATTTGGTTTGTAATTCCATTTCTGAGATATAATTTCGATAAACTCAATATGAAAAAACTTAAAGATAGGAGATACAAAGTCAGGAAGAGGAAGAAAGAGAAGAAACAGAGAGATATAATTGGTGTTATCCAGAAAAGAGAATAGCATGAATATTCCAGAAAATTTCAGATAGGAGAAAAGAAGGAAAAATCGTTGTTTCAGTAAATAAATCTTCATTCACCATTCACTAATGGAATATGAGCTGAATTAGCAGTTAATGGAATATGAACCTCCTTTATGATTATCCTGCCATATGCTCACATGTCTTACCACAAGCCTAACCCAACATGGTGGAAGAAGACCAAAGGATCATGTTGAGGCATTAACCCCACTGAATAATATGTAAGAATGGGTTTAGTAAAGTGATGGAGATCCTTTTAGAGCTTTCAATAATAACAAACAGCCCACTGTGGCATTTGTACCATAAATTCGCTGCCACTGGTTTGGTATAACTTGAAGACCTCAAATAAGTTTTCACAAGAATAAGTTCCATGAATTAAGCCCCCTGTAAACTGGGCCCACTGACAAGTCCATTTTTGTCAGGATCTGTTACTTCAAAATTTAATGCACTTTTTAAGGCATGAAGGAGTGAAGGGCTTATGCCCCATAGCAAGCCAAGTCCATCAAAGCCAAGTTTATCCCAACAGGTATCTGAGTATTCTAACCTAAACTATCTCTTCCTTCCTGAAACAGGCTTAAATTATAACTGTCTGCTGTTAACAAGAATATGTTTTTGCCTTGATTTGGATGATATAACTTATATAAGTGCTATATTATAAAAGCTTTTCTGGAAAAGTGTTTTTAAAATATTCCAAATAAAAAGATGCATTTCATAAGATAGAGCCATACTTATAATAATGTGCATGTAGAAGAGAAAGAAACCTAAAAGCTAAGAAAAAACAATATTAAGAAAATATAAAGGCTTAGATGATTAGGTAGTTATTCATTTGTCTAGAAATAATGTGTATGCGAATGGTGATGGAAGCATATTAACAATGCTGATTTTCTTTTCCAAGTATCTAGAACTGCATTCCAACCAAGTGCGTGTATTTTATCAATTTACTACCCACCTAATGATTTTAATTAGGCACATTGATCTACAACTGCTCACTTTCTGGCTCTTCATAATACACTGAGGCAAGAATAATTGTAATGGACTTCAACGCTTCATCCATGTGAGGACACAGTGTTTAAGAATTTTGTTTACTTCTTGCTATAAAAAATAATTTTCCTATTTAGGCTACAAAACAATTTGATTAGTCATTTTCTTAAATAATTAGAGCTATATTCTGCATTTTCCACCTAAAAGAGATAGTAACTGACTTTCTCTAAGCAGTACTAGTCTCTGGTGGTTTCTGCCAGCATTGTAGCTCTTATGATAGAGGAATCAGGAAAATTCAATTACTGAGTTTGGATCAACCCTATGAAAACTACAGTACAATGGCTTTTGATTATTGAAACAACTTTAGGAAATGATTAGAGTCCAATAATTGATTGATGAAATTAAAAGGAGACTGGAAAACCATTTTCTTAAGCAGGCACCATGTTTATTATTCAATGCTACCATCTGAGCATATCTCTAAAATCACAAGTTTGTAAGCCACTGGTTCTCCATATTTTCCCATCCTGGTCCCTCCCCTCCCATAGTACTGAGGACTGAACCCAAGGACTTATACAGGGTAGGCAAGTATTCTACCATTAAACTATGTCCCCAGTCCCTAGCCTATTTGAAGGCTGAGGTACAACCTATTTTTTAATCACTTCTTCAGAAATTGTCAGCCTAGAGGTGGGGTATCTATTACAATTTGGGGTGAGGTTTCATGACCACATAAAACCTTTAAAGATTTTAATATATCCAAGACACATAATAATATGGGTATTCTTTGCTCCTTGTCACATGAAAATAAGGATTCTGAGGCCTATGTTTTATGGAAGACAAACTAATAAATAACAAATTGTTGTTCTTTTAGTCCCCAACAAAAACAGCATGAAGCAATCAGAGACCTGTTTCAATTCTGCTTTTATGTTAAACTAAACATAGGCCTGGGATGGAATGTTAAAGAGCATCAATGACCAAATAGAAAGCTTTTGAGCTACATAGCAAAATTTTTATTTTGTACCATCGAAGGCCAAAACCTAACTTCAATAGCATAATTTTGAGATTACTTTTACAAAATACTGGCCAATATCTTTGTCTGAAACATTTGGTCTTTATAAATTCTGATTATGAATTTGTTACAGTACCATATAAGGAAAAAACTAGTTTTTCCATCAGATCTTTTAATTGAATGTCAGAAACGCTTACATACATAAATTGAATCTTACATCAAAAATAGACTGTTGTTATAATGGTTGTCAGGCTGCAGTTTTTTGACTTAAAAAGTAAAAGAATGACTACCTTCTTCAAATTTTAAAATGTATGCAGGTGTTAAAAAAAAGTGGAGGTGATGACAAATAATTAGATTCTGTTTATACATTTAGAGTAGAGTATACAGTATTCCTATTGCATTGAATGTGAGTAAAAGTAAAGGCATAAAGAAAATTCCAAGGCTTCCTGGGCCAACCTAAAAAAGAAGAATGCATAGAGAAGCAACAATAAAGAAAAAAATTACTCGAGGGCTTAAAACACTTCACTCCAAACTCTCTTGGCCTTTAAGTTGTGAGACTACTCAGAATGGAACTTCCAGGCAAAAGCTTTTTTGTTAGGACTGCAGTGTAGGAACTGCTCCCCTGACATCTAGCAGTTACAGTGGTAAAAGAGAAACCTGCACATTATAAAATTGTCTTGAAATGTTAAGAAGGAAGGCCCGCAATTCCATCGGTAAGTGTGCGCAGATCCCAGGGAGCAGCTGTGAGGCCCAGACTGGTGCAGCTGCAAGCAGATGCCAGAGAGGGCTCTGCATCTAATTCAGAGGCTCCTGCACACCAACCCAAGCCAAAATCCCACCCAGAAAAGAGCTGCACAGCAACACAAGCTTCAGCCAGAGGCTCACCATACCATCGGCCACAGCCAATGACCCCCCTGGAAAAGAGCTACACAGACACACAAGGAATACCCAGAGGCTCACCCCATACCATAGATAAGTGCATGGAGACCCTAGCCAAAACCTGCATGGACAGCAGGAACTGGGTTGTATAGCCCCCAGCCAAAGGTCTTCCCAGACAACAGCTACATAGGGGCCCCAGCCAGAGGCATGCCTAGATACCATCCCAAGTGTGCACAAGCCCCAGACATAAGCCTGCCCAGACAACAGGTTAGTGCAGGGATCCAGAAGGCCACTACTCTAAACCGAGGAATTGGAGTACTGGCAGAGTAAAGGCTCCTCCATGGCTTGCTGAGAATTCAGGACCACAGGGTGAGCAAAAAGTTGCCTCAACAAAGGCACAGCAGTCTGCAACTGTTGAAATGAGAAGACACTTAAGTCTCAAAACCAGACTTCCAGATAACCTAAGCAATTACAAAGGGAAACCAGATGGAACAATCTGATACTCAACCACCTGAACTCCCTGAACTGGGACCAAAAGAGGACATGGAAAAATGAAACCAGAAATAATTTCTCAGATAAAAACAGAGATTGTGCCCATAGTACAAGACATGATTAATAAAACTAGAGTGGAAAAAGATTTTAAAAAAAGAGAGGAGCTGAGGAACATGATGGAATCTCAACATAGGAAACAAATGGAATCCATAAAACAGATTAAAAAAAAGATTTCCAGGAGATTAAAGACTCCATTGAAAGTTTACTGAGAAGAATGAGCCAATGTGGGGATAGAAATTAAGATATAGAAGATAGGATTGCAATTAGTGACCAGGAAAATAAAAATTTATTTAAACTGGTAAGGGGCCATGAGAAATCAATCCAGCAACTGCTAGAGGATGGAAAGAAAAATAACATAAGACTGATCAGAGTCAATGAAGAAACAAAAGAGATTTCAGATGACATAAAAACAACTGTTCAGAGAAGTAATGGCAGAAAACCTCCCAAATAGGGGAAAAGAACTTGACATAGAGATAAGTGAGGCATATAGGACTCCAAGTAGCCATGATCAAAAAAAATATACACATAGGCATATAATACTTAGGATTCCAGAAACCCAACAGAACAACAAAATTCTACAAGCAGTTAGAGAAGAGAAACAAATCACATACAAAGGAAAGTCCATCAGAATCACAGTAGAATTCTCAACACAAACCCACAAGGAAAGAAGACCATGGAGTGACATATTTCAAAGCCTAAAGGAAAACAGCCTCCAACCCAGATTGATGTACCCTGCAAAACTATCTTTCAAAATTGATGGAGAAATAAGATACTTTCATGGCAAAGAGCACCTTAAGAAATTCATGAATATCAAACCAGCACTCCAAAAAATTTTAGACAATATCCTAGAAAAATACAATGAGGATCACAACCCCAGGAAGCCCACCAGAATGAATCTATCAGGCATGACAAGAAATTAAATGCAAAGGGGGAGAATCCAACAAAAAAATAAAGTCATGATAAGGATAAGTCAATACATATCAGTTATAACCATCAATGTTAATGGTCTCAATTCACCAATCAAAAGAAATAGACTGGCAGAATGGGACAAGAAGCAAGATCCAACAATATTCTGCATACAAGAAACACACTTAATTAAAAAAGAAACTCATAGACTGAAAGTTAAAGGGTAGAAAACAATACTCCATGGGACAGGAACCCAAAAAAAGCAAGACTAGCTATCCTCTTTGCAGATCAAGTGAATTTCAAACCAACACTGATTAAGAGAGACAAAGAAGGACACTACATCTTTCTAAAGGGAACAATCTGAGAGCAAGAGATGACAGTCATCAATATATATGCACCAAACACAAGTGAGCCCAACTATATAAAACACATACTAACGGACATGAAAAATCATATAAGTACTAATACAATAGTCATGGGGGACCTCAATACACCACTGTCACAAATAGATTGATCAACTAGACAAAAGATAAACAATGAAATACTAGAACTAAATCAAACTATTGAACAAATGAACTTAACAGATGTTTATAGTGTGTTCCACCCCACAAAATCAGAATACACATTCTTCTCAGCTGCACATGGATCATTCTCTAAAATAGACCACATACTCACTCATAGAACATGTTTAAGTAAGTGCAAAGGAATTGAAGTTATCCCCTGTATATTATCTGACCATAGTGAGATGAAATTACAGATCATTAGCAAAAGAAATGGCAAGAATTTCATAAACACATGGAAACAGAACAACACACTTCTGAATAACAAATCGGTCACAGGAAATTAAAGAAGAAATAAGACAGTTCTTACAATTAATTGACAATGCCAATACAACATATCAGAATCTATGGGAAACAATGAAAGCAGTCTTAGAAGGGAAATTCAGAGTAGTGAATACTCACATTAGGAAAACAGAGCAAGCTCAATTACACAACCTGATGCTGAAGCTGAAGCTTCTAGAAAATGAAGAGCAGGACAAATCCAGAGCTCATACAAGAGAGGAAATTATAAAGATCAGGGCAGAAATCAATGCAATAGAGACTAAGAGAACAATACAAAAAATAAATGAAGCCAAGAGTTGGTTCTTCAAAAGAATAAACAAAATTGACAAACCCTTAGCCAACCTCATCAAAGAAGGAAAGAAAAGGCCAAAATCCATGCAATTAGGAATGAAAGGGGTGAAATTATAATAGACACAGCAGAAATCCAGAGGATCATCAATACCTACTTCGAGAACCTATACCCCAATAAGATGGAAAATCAGAAGAAATGGTCATATTCCTAGATACATGTGAATTACCAAAGTTGAACAAAGATGACCTAAAAATTCTAAACAACCCAATATCAATCAGTGAAATTGAAAATGCAGTTAAAAACTTACCATCTAAAACAAGCCCTGGTGCTGGAGGCTTCTCTGCTGAATTCTAAAAGATAATTAGAGAGGAACTACTGCCGCTACTGTCTAAACTCTTCAATGAAATTGAAAGGGAAGCAATACTCCCAAATTCATTTCTGGAAGCAAGCATCACCTTGATCCCCAAAGCAGAGAAAGACCCAACCAAAAAAGAGAACTATAGGCCGATCTCACTAATGAACATAGATACAAAAATCCTTAATAAGGTACTGGCAAATAGAATGCAAAAGATCATCAAGAAGATCACACACCCTGACCAAGTGGGATTCATCCCAGGGATGCAGGGATGGTTCCACATACACAAATCAATAAATGTAATGCATTATATCAATACAGCCAAGGACAAAAACCATGTGATCATCTCAATAGATGCAAAAAAAGCATTTGACAAAATCCAACATGCACTTATCATAAAAACTCTCAAAAAAAATGGAATAGACAGTCTCTAATTTGATAAAAACCATCTATTGAAAACAAACAGCCAATATCATACTAAATGGTCAAAAGCTGAAATCCTCTACTTTCGTTTTTTGTTTTGTTTTGTTTTGTTTTTTGGTACTGAGGATGGAACTCGGTACCTTGTGCTTGGGAGGCAGGAAGTGGAACCACTGAGCTAAATCCACGGCCCCTAAAACCTGAAATCCTTCAACTAAAATCAGGAACAAGACAAGGATGTCCACTGTCACCATTCCTGTTCAATATAGTTTTGGAAACATTAGCCACAGCAATTATACAAGAGAACGAAATAAAAGGAATAAAGATAACAAAGCAAGAAATCAAATTGTCATTATTTGCAGATGACAGGATACTATATATAGAAGACCCTGAGAACTCCACCAAAAATCTTCTAGAGTTAATAACCAAATTCAGTAAAGTAGCTAGATATAAGGTCAGCACTAAAAAATCAATAGCTTTTCTGTACACGAAAAATAGACTCCCTGAGAGAGAAATGGGGCAAATAATTTCTTTCACAATAGCATCAAAAAAATTGAAATACCTAGGAATCAACCTAACAAAAGAAATCAAAGACCTCTACTCTGAAAACTATAGCACTCTGAAAAAAGATTGAAGAGGGTATCAGAAAATGCAAAGACATCCTTTGCTCCTGGGTAGGAAGAATCCACATAGTGAAAATGGCCATACTTCCAAAGCTGCTATATAGAGTCAATGCAATCCCAATTGAAATCCCAGCAGCATACTTCACAGACCTGGAGAAAACAATCCAAAAATTCATTTGGAACAAGAAGAGACCCAGAATAGCAAAAGCAATACTAGGCAATAAAGACACGGTAGGGGGTATCACAATCCCCAACTGGAAACTATGCTACAAAGCTATTGTGATAAAATCAGCATGATACTGGCAAAGAAACTAACCTGAGGACCAGTGGAACAGATTAGAAGATGCAGAAACAACTCCACACACACTCAGCCACCTCATCTTTGACAAAGGAGCCAAATACCTTCACTGGAGGAAAGGTAGCCTCTTTAATAAATAGTGCTGGAAAAATTGGATTTCAACTTACCAGAGATTAAAATTACACCTATATCTCTCACCATGCGCTAAACTAAAATTAAAATGGATTAAAGATCTAAATATTAAAACAGAAACACTAATCCAGCTGGAAGAGAGGTTAGGTAGAACTCTTGAAGACATTGGGGTAGGAAAAGATTTTATGAACAAGACCTCATTTGTCCGTGAACTAGCACAAACAATCAGCAAGTGGGACCTCTTCTTACTAAAAAGCTTCTGCACAGCAAGAGAAACAACCAACAGTGTGAAGAGACAACCCACAATGTGGGAAAAAATTTTCACCAGCTGTCCCTCAGACAAAGGTCTACTATCTAGAATCTATAAAGAAGTTAAACAAATCAGACCTCCCAAATTTAAAGACCCAATCCAAAAATGGGCATCTGAAATGAACAGACATTTCTCAGACAAAGCAGTAGAAATAGCAAATAAATATATGAAAAAATGTTCAACCTCACTAGTCATTTGAGAGATGCAAATAAAAACAACACTGAGATTCCACCTCACTCCAGAAAGAATGGCTGCTATCATGAAAGCAACCAACAACAAATGCTGGTGGGGCTGTGGGAGAAAGAGGAACCCTACTCCCCTGCTGGTGGGAGGGTAGACTGATGCAACCACTGTGGAGACACCTCAAAGAACTGGGATTGGAAGTCCCATTTGACCCAGCTATTTCTCTGCTGGGTATCTTCCCCAAAGAATTAAAAGAATCATACCACAGTGATACATGTGCACCTGTGTTCATAGCAGCACAATTCGTGATAGCTAAAACTTGGAAGTAACCTAATAGCCCATCAACTGGAGACTGAATAAAGAAAATGTGATTTTTTTTATAAAGTGGAGTACTACTCACCTATAAAGAATGAGAAACTGGAGACATTTATCACTAAATGGATGTACATTGAGGTAATACTCAAGTTAAATAAATAGGACAACATGTGTAAATACTGAATAGTTTCTCTAGTGTGAGAAACTGAAAGTGTAAGTAAGGACTAAAGGTATAATAGATAATGTGAAATAGGAAGAAAAGGTGCAAAGGGAAAGGGGAAAAAAGAGGGGTAGGGGAAAAGAAAGAAGGGAATGGAATTAATATGAGAAAAAGGAAAAATGGAAACAAAGTCTTTGTAGATAGGGTGGGGTGGAGGGGTTGAAGAGAGAGCAGGGAAATTTGGAAAAAATAAGAACCAAGATGGATTATATAGAGGTGCAAATTTCCAACAATGAATGTCATTATATTCTATACCTTAAATGTACCAATAAAATTAATTTTAAGAAGGAAAAAAATTACTCAATTTTGGACATGTTGAATATGATATAACAAGTTGAGGCATTGACCATAAATGATATGTATACATATATACCTGCACACACTTATGCCTGCATAGGGTAGCTGTCAGTTCCAAATTTAAGACACAAATTTGGGTGTCTCTGGCACAACAGTGACATTTAAAGCAATACAATTGCCAAGATAATGAGATAAAAATTTGGGCACTCTAAACTGAGAGGTTGAGAAGAAGAGGAGGAGGACACTGCGAAGACATGGCCAGAGATATAGGAAAAGTCAATAGTAGTGTCTTAAGTAGTGTCTTAAGATCCAAGTGAAGGGGGCCAGGGATTTAGCTCAGTGGTTCACCACTACCTGCCCCACAAGCACAAGGCCCCGAGTTTGATCCCCGGTACCAAAAAAAAAAAAAAAAGATCCAAGTGAAGGAAGTCCTTTGAGGAAGAAGGAAATTTCAAGAAGATGGGAATTGAATAGAGATCATTTGATTTAGTAACAAGAAGATAACTGGTATCTTTGAAAATGTAGAATCAATGAAGTGATAGAGACAAAGGTTTGATTGGAATGGATTTGAGGGAAAATGAAGTTAGATACCTTGAAATTAGGATGGAAAGATACCTCTTTCAAAGTTTTGCTATAAAAGGACACAGAAAATAAGTCACTAGCTTAGAAAGAGAGAGATCAGTAAAATCTTTATAAGGTGCTTGTATGCTTATGGCAGTCAAAAACAGATAATGTAGGAAGAAAGGGAAAACTTCCCAAATTACTTCCTTGAGTACACAAGCAGATATGGAGTGCAAAGAACAAATGAAGTAATTGGCTTTAAACAGGAGCATGAATTCTTCTCTCTAGTACTGAAAGGAAACAAGTTACATGGGTAAAGATGTAGTGATGCCATTTTGTTGAGGCTCTTCAGACAGCTTGTGTTTTCTCAGTCATGTTGGGGATGTAGCCAGCTAAAATTGAGGATGAAGGAGAAGATATTAGCAGTTCAAGAAGTAAGGATACGACATTGGAAAATCATAGAGGAGACATGGAATAATCATCTAGGAACATGGGAAAATCCCCAGTTTAGGCTTTTGCTGTCCAATGTGGTAGCTACTAGCTACACTTCTCTGCTGAATACTGAAATGTGACTTGTCCAACTGAAAAACTGAATTTTTAAATTTTAATTAATTGGAATTAAATAAATTTTGATTTAAAAATTGATACACATTTTCAGTGTTTTGAAAACTATAAAAATGCTTAGAAAAGCTTGAGTATATAACTGTAGTTCCAATTGTAAATTTCATAACATTTTCATTATGGATTAAATAGTTTGAAGAAAATTTAGTATCCAAATCACAAAGTTGTAAAAGTATGAAATACTTTTACAGATTTCATACAATGAAAAAATTAAAATATCTCATTAATATGCTTAGTTGGATTTTATGTTGTATTGATAATATTTAAAATAGGTAAAATACTGATATTTCTTTTTTTCTTGATATTAATTTTACTTTTAATGTTCTTGCTAGAAGGTTGAAAATTACACATAGAGCTCCAATTATATTTCTTGCAGAGTGTGAACTGAAGGGAATGGTGTATGTCTGCAGACAGTGTTAAAGGCTCATTAGAAGTGAGTGGTTCTGAATTTAAAGTGAAATTCATCATCAGGTTGTATAATTTTTTCAATAGTCAGTCAGTGCCACATATAGGTTAATGTGGATTAGGCAGATAGTAGGATTTAACCAGAATTCAGCTTTTGCAAAGTGAGTACAACAAAGGAAAAGATGGTCAAGAGAATTGATAATGTTTCCAAGAGAATTGTTAAAATGATCAACTGTGAAATTTAAGCTAAATGCAAAATGAGGGCATGAAACGGTTAAGAGAAATGAAAAATGATGGATTCCTGGACTTGGTGGAGTTGCAGTATTATTGGAGACAAGTTTCTAGAGGAATGAGAAAGACAAGATGTGGTTGTTAGAAAATAGGCTGCTTGAAGTTGAGATTATGAAGATGGTATAGTTTAGGTGATGACAAAGTCTATGATACGATAATGAAAGTGAATGGCTGATATATGGTAGAAAAGCAATGGGGCTAATGGACTATAATTACATATGGAATTGAATTACATAGATAATTAAAATCAAGAAGGAGTCCCATTGAAGAGAAGGACTATAATTCATAAGCAAAAGTCCTCAAGAAATGAGGGGGGGAGGACTTCGGGTATTGTTAGTATACTATGACAGAAAGGGAAATAAACAGAAATTCTGATGTTTTGAGCTTCAAAGTTGGAAGTTTCAAGGTAAGAAGAAGGAAATACCTTTCTCACCCCAATGTATATAGCATATAGGACTAAAAATACAGGTATGACATGACAGTTGTACAGAGAAATACTTGTTCTCAAGGAAAATTTTTAGTTTGGTTAATAAGGTGGATGAAAATTCATGGCAATTTTTTTCTAGTGATTGTTACAATCAGAGAAAAGATCAATGATGAGCCAAAGTCCAGAGGACATAGAAGGATTTTAAAGTTAGAGCTCAGAATGTAGAAGATGGAGTGGCCTAGGAGATGAGATTCCCACGGTGAATGGTATAGCAGGGATACAGGACTAATAATTTGACCCTCCTGTCCTTAAGGCTTATAATATTATGGGGGCAAGCCTGTGAATACTGGGTTATCTGCAGCTCTTCATCACTTCTGCTATTGTATTATTCACTTTCCTACTGCTGAGCCAACATACCTAATACCCACAACTTTAAAGGAGGAGGGGTTTATGTTGCCTCAAGGTTTTCCAAGGACTTATTCCATGATTGGCTGGCTCCAAGGCAGAAACAGCATCGCAGAAGGGCATGGTAGAGAAAATCTGCCCACCTGGTGGCAGCCAAGAAGCAGAGAAGGGAGGAGCTTCAGTACAAAAATACACCCTTCCTATCATGCCTCCAGTGCCCCACCTTCAACTAAAGCTCACCTTGTAACAGTACATTTTTTTCATTAAGTTTATTGGTACCTTTTAGGTATAAAATACAGTTACATTCATCATTGGGGTCTTTTACCTTTACATGATGCATCTTAGTTCTTATTTTTCCCCATTCCCCTGCCCTCCCTTCACCCCCTCCACCCTTCCCTATTTACAAAGACTTTGTTTCCATTTTTATCCTTTTCTCATATTTTTTCTTTTCCCTTCTTTCTTTTCCCCTATCCCTCCCACTTCCCCTACTCCTTAGACCTTTTCTTCCTATTACACAGTAGCAATTATACATTTTTTAAATTAAAATATCAAGATTTAGAAGACATTACCACAGATTTTACAGACTTTAAAAGGATATAGAAGGCATATTATACAAATCGTTTTTGAAATAAATTTGACAACTTCTATGAAGTACCTTGGAAGACAAATTAATGAAACTGACTCTGGAAGAAATATAAAATTTGAATAGCACCTATTAGAGAAAGTATATTCCTAGCTTGAACACCTACCTATATAACAACAGGCTCATATACATTTTAACTAATAAATTTTATCAAAAACTTAAAGCAGAAAAAAGAAGGAACACATCTCCCCTCACTTTAGAAAATCAACATTGCGCTAATACTAAAAATGGATGAAGATAATAGAAAAGTATGAACATAAATAAAAATTTCCTAAACAAACCAAACTATTAGAAGTCAAATCTGGCAGTATGTAGAAAGTGGTTTTATTATAGGGATGGCAGTGTTGGTTCAGCATTAGAAGATCCACCCCCATAAGTCATCATTTTAACAAAGGAAAGAAAAAAACCATATGATCCTATTAGTAGTTGCAGAAAAAGTATTGGACTAAATTCTACAGCTGTTCATGGTAAAAGCTATCAGGAGACTAGAAGCAGAACAGAACCTTCTCAACAGATGAAAGACATGTACTCTATACTTCCAGCAAAAATCCCTTATATGAATGGAAAAGAAACAATGCTTTCTCCCTAAGGTGGGGAACAAGGGCAGATATGCCTACTCTTCATCTGTCCATTAAACTTTGAAACATTGGCCCAAACTAAAATAGTCTGGAAACAAAAATAAAGAAATAGCATAGGATTGGCAAGGTAGAAATAAAATCTTTATATGTAGATGAAATGATCATCTACAGAGAAAATACTAAGAAATCTCTAGGAACCCCTAGAACTTGTATTTGAATTTAGCAGGATTAGAAAACACAAGGTATATATAAAAATTCAGATCTATGTATACTTGCTATAAGTGAAGAATTGGATGTTGAAATTTAAAAGTTATGTAGGAGTAGAAAGGAACTGGAAAAAGAAAAAGAAAAAGAAAAAAATAACAGTGTTAGAAGACATTTATTACCTTATTTTAAGACTTCTTCTAAAGCTACAGTAATCAAGGCAATGTTGGTGTAAGGAAAGACATATAGATCAATAGAATAAAACAGAAAATCTAGAAATAGAACCATACATATATGGTTCACTGATTTTTGATAATAGCACATTTAACTGTGAACTCATCAATGGATAAATCCACTGATGAGTATAGCACTCCTATGTTCCAATCACCTTCCAAAAGCTCCACCTTTGAACATGAAACCTTTGGGCCATCTTCTAGAGCTAAACCATAACAGCTATGAAGGTAAAGAAACATAGAAAGATGATTTAATTGTTTCTCTACTGGCATCTTGAACTGAAACCTTAGCATTTAAATTGAGAGAAGTCAGTTCTTCCTATGGTTGTGTCCATCTGCCGGACTCTAATAGTTTTGTATTTTGATGTTGGCTATTTGATATGCCAAATTATGTAACTATTTTCATTTTTAATATGAATAATACAAACCCTGATCTCACTTTTGCTTTTGATTTTTTTTGAAATATTTTTGTACATTCTTTTGTATTTAACCTTGGTGGATCATTTTGTTCTACATGTATGTCCTAAAAATAACATATAATGAATAGAATATGTACCTATATGTATACATGAGATTTTCAGTCTGAAAACCTCTATCTTTTAATAAATAATTGAAGCAATTTTCATTTATTATAGTAACTGATATGCATAGTGTTACTTCTGCCATCTTAGTTTTCCAATTGATCTTTTTTATATTCCAAATTTTGCTGTGCAAATCAAAATAATTTTGCTTATTATCCATTAATGATTTAAAAATTGTCCATGACAATTTTTAATAATTACCTATAAATTGTTTTTAAAATAAATGTTGGATCCCTACCAACATTTAGAATGTAATTTGCTTAGCTTGTACTTCTTTTCCTCCACAATTTCCTATTGTTCAAATAATCTGGATATATTTAATCTCTTTCTTCATTTCAGTGGAAATTTGCAATGTGAAAGACTTAGTTAGATAAGGGCAGTCAGGTAGTTTTCCTGAAATGGAAGATAATCATGGAACACTCTCTGTAGCAGCACATAAAGTGCATGAGTTCCCCAAACTGCCTACACCAATAAATCACTGTTTAAAATGCAAAGTGCATTCTGTGGTACTGGTGGGTATGATAAACAAGGTTTAAGAAGCCACTTTAAAGTAACTTTCAGTATCTTGTGCCTGATTCATGTACTGTAATATGGCACATGCTTAATGAAAGAATCATTAACTAGAATACAATTAGATGTTAAATTCATTTTCTGGTCAATCATTTGTTGTTAAATAACCTAAGAATAAATAATCTGAGCTATAGGTTTTTCTATCTTCATCTTGTCCGGAACATAAATAGAAGGAAAACATGGTGTATACATTAGACATACCAGGCCCCTCACTATACCAAAGTTAGTTTTTTGAAATTTTTTTTCCTGAGGAACATTTCCCTGAAAAAACGTACAAAATGTTCTTCAAGTTCATTTGAAATTAAAATTAAATGTGAGTTCAGTATTTCTCTTTTGGTGAATCACCAAGGCACATTACCTATTAAAGGTTCTCAGAAGACTCAATATTAAGATATCTGTTTAAACCTTTGTGACCCCAAGTTACTTAGCCATGTAACTTTTTGCTTCCCTCAAACTGGCAATTTATTTTTAGTGAAACATATTTTGTGAATCTTATGGTTTTATTTTGGGAAATTGAGAAGTCTCTTGCATTTCTTAAGCTTACTTTTTCTTACAGGTTTCCCAATGTACTTTTGTGTATTGGATGTCTTTTAGGGTTTTAATGAAAATCTGTCAATTTTGATTTTCAGCTTCCCTTTCCTCCTTCCTTGCTGTGGACTATAAATAATTAAAATACAAACCCGTGGTAGAAATGGACCAAGAAATTATGGCCACAGGCATATATACTTAAATCACCCGTTTTCTGTTATGAAGGGCTTTAGTAACATGTCAACCTGCTAATGCTCATTTGCTCATCCCTTATTATGCTCTCTTGAGAATTCCCAAGTGGAAAGAGTTTTCTGGCAGGCCTGGCCCATGAGCACGGCACCAGCTGTGGCCATTGTTCTCCAGGAGCTTTTTATAAGCATATGTACGTCTGTGACCATGGTTAGAGTCTCCCTGTTCCTTGAGAGAAGCACCTACTGTCCTGCTTATTTTTATTTCCCTACTCTTTTCAATATAGCTACACAAGTGTTGAATGAATGAG
Organism: Heterocephalus glaber; assembly: GCF_053883595.1. Taxonomy (NCBI): domain Eukaryota; kingdom Metazoa; phylum Chordata; class Mammalia; order Rodentia; family Bathyergidae; genus Heterocephalus; species Heterocephalus glaber. The sequence continues at coordinate 45,867,522 of NW_028258138.1, forward strand.
TAATACAACAAATGTGAAGTGAAAAATAGTTGGCCAACTTCACAATGATTCCAGACTGAGGCATTTGATCTAAAAATGCCAAAACATTATTTTACTATATTGTCATGATTTTTTTTTTACATATCAACACCTCTTTGTCTACAGGCAAACTGGTGGCAGCAATCATATTCACCATGGCAAGTCCAAGTCATGGCACAAATGTTTTTAAATAAAAAATCAACAAATGAATCTTGGACTTAAATTTCTTTTGCCATCCAAATATTTGGCACACTAAAAAGAGACATGATTATAATTACCTTTTTAGTGAAAGAAGACATGATTAAAATTACTTTTTCACAAAAGTGAACAAAAAAGTCTTTGAACTTTGGTGAGTTTTACTTTTGTAATGAAAATCTATTAAAAACTTTTTATAACTGTTTTACCATGCACAAGCATAGAAAATCCCGCAGAATTAGCATCAGGTTAACAAAATACAAAGGTAAGTAAGCAAACAAGTAAATGACATTAGGTCCATGGGTCAATAGGGAAAAAAATAAAATTGACAAATAGGAAAAAAATGGAAAGAGGGAGAATTCCTAGAAAAGAGGATACAAATGACAGTAAATAATGAGAAGCTCTTCAGCCTCACTAGTAATCAGAATAATGCAAACTAAAACAAGATTGTTTTCTACCATTGAAAGAAATTAGAAAGGTTTATAATATTCAGAACAGGCAGATATAAATGAAAATAAGTGCCTTCATACACTGTGGGACCATACATTGATAAATCTGCTTTGAAATGCATTTGGCAGTACCTAAAATTTTCCATTTGGAACTTTTAGCCAACAAGGACTCTCCTCCACAGAAATACTTTCACAGGAGAACAAAGGCTTATTACAAGATAGTAATAGTGGCATTTTTATGATAGTGATAAATTGGAAGCAAACCAAATAGCCTCAAATATTCACATTTTAAATTTTTAAGCATTCATATCATAGAATAGTATGCTGACATTAAAAATAATACAGACATTAATGAGTTGACTTAGAAATACTACCTAAGTCTATTGTTAAGTGAGAAAATTAAAAACATAATGGAATTTAAAATTTTAATATAATTTTATTTACATAAGCTTATGTACATTTATTGAATGAATAAATGTATTACCCATACAAGTGCTTTAAATTTCCCAAATATCTGACACATTAAACTCTTTTGAATGAATTGCTGCATTACAAATGAAGAAATCCTATGTTAACATTTTTCTATGGTTATCTGCCTTGTATCATCAACCTCACAGTTGCTACTGATTGAGAATGGGATCAAGAAGAGTAAACATGTTATATTCTACATAGTTCTGTATAATCTGAACCCATTCTAACAAAAAAAATTACATACATAATTTTTAAAATATATTTGTAGCTAGTAATCGTAAGGTTTGTTACAGTCATTGTATAAAACCTGCTCAGCTTTAATACTTCTATGCCAAGCAGTTGAAAGTTTATAAAAACTGAATATAGAAATGTGAGCAGCATTACATACTTTCAGGTGCTAAAAACAGCCAAACTGTTCCATAATAATCGGTAGCCCACCTAATTTGAAAAATAGAATTGTCTGTCCCTAGACTGGAATTCTGATCACCTGCTAGGCTATGAGGCAATAAGCAGCCAATACACATGAAAACCTCTGATCTATGAGTGGAAAGTGGAAGGTGAATGGTATGATAAAAACCCTATGGCTTTAAACAGGTCAAAGATGAGTGGAGGTGATGATAAAAATCTGAACTCTGATCCTTTAACAAATTTTTTCAGAGCACCCTTGGTAGTTAAAAATAAAATGATTTAAAGTCAGTAAATAATTTATAGGGGTTAATAAGGATATCCAAAAGTGTTAGTATTGACAGCCCACCTGAAGCATTCCCATTTTTTAAAATCAATCCTTCTACTTATTGACATGAAGCAATGTCTGTCTACACTGCCATATAATTTTGCAATGCTGAGCAAGTAATGTCTTAATTTCCTCCATAGACCATGACTCCTCACTGCTCATCTTGAATGAAAATCCTTTTGCAGAAGTAATGATGCCCATATTAAACTGTGGTTGAATCATTTGTGCTCAACAGAGGGTGTATTTAGTTCAAGCAATACATTTTCCAGCAGCATGAACACTAACACAGATGCCTACAGTGGATAGTACACATGTTACTTCACTCTTTTTCCAGTGGAGGACACTGAAAAACTATCTGAGAGCTCATTTTCCTCTTGATCTGTCATCTGTATACTCTATGGACATCTTGTCTGTCACTACTCAATTGCTCAAAACAAAATGCCTTCTCCCATACTGGTCTATAAGAATTGATAAAGCCAGAAATGACCCACCTAGTTACGTCTGAAATGTCACAAATGTCAGCAGCTTCCTGTAACCTCACTACACCTTAATAACAGATACCAACACCAAAAACCTTCCTTCTATTTTCGGCGTGTTCTTGTATGATTTATAAATATTTTATAGTGTTTTCTCAGATACAGTTTTCATTAAATGCATCTGCATTTTAGAATACTTTTGAATGCAATTTTTAGCTAAGTTAAATTTTCTAATTTCAGATAACTCAGACTTCATTGGCATCATGCTTTTCAGAATCTGTATGATTTTACTTGCATTAGAGTGATATTTTCATTTTCTGACTTTATTTAAAAAGAAGCCTTTTCTGTCGTTGTCTGCCTTGTATCACTGCACATTCTCTAATACATGCAGCAACACTTATTTATCAAAGATAGCTCGTGGTAATAACTGTTAATTGGGAAAAATTATAGAAAATAAACAGCATAATAACCCTCAATACATTAGTGCAGATGTAGTAACTATAAAAAGGATAATCAAATCACCCTCTGAGATATTCAGTTGCTTTTCATATTTAGAATAGAATTAAAATCCTGAGAAATGAAACTTTACAATTTTACACAGCGAGGAGAGTGGCTGGCAAAAATAAGCTTTTCATAGTTTAATTTAAAGTTTTCTATCTTATTAAAAATTTTGCTTTTGAATTCTAAATTCCCTGAATCATTGCCAGTCAAGGGTAGGGTGACTTAAGGCCTAATTAGCTACTCATCAAGTCTATAAGGGGCCTTATGTAGTCCTTTCCTTATTTCTACTCTGCCATACAGGTTTTCCCTTTTAATTGATGTTCCTTGAAACTGGGTATTACACTAAATAGAATATATCAGAGTTCCTGTGTTTGTAGTACACAAATCAGTAGTAGTACTGCAAACAGCAAGTTGGCCTATATCAGCAAAAATATTAAGGAAATTTGATAGATTATTCCCAATTTAGCAACCATCAGAAAAATTTACACCCCTAAAAAGTTATGAAATCACCATTAAATGTTATGAAACTAAAAGAAAAAAATTTAACCTACTTCTAATAAAAAACAAATGTTGGCCAGTGATATTAGAGGGGAAAACTAAATTACCTTTGTTTTCTCCTCGATAAATAGTGATACTATAAATATCTTTTCATATGAACAAGTAAGCAAAGGGTGTATATATATATATATATATATATAGTAACAGCTAAAATAAGAATAAGAACTAATTTCTATTCAATGCTTTCTAAAGACTGCATGTCACTACATCTTTAAATATATTTATGGCTTAGTGAAGAAGTCATTGTGTCAGCAGGATGAACTAGGTTATACTGCAGTATCATGTAACCCTCCCCCCCCCCAAACCTCAGTAGTTTTGTAAAGATTTATTTCTTGCTCATTCTTCATATCCTGTAGCTAGAAATTGAGCTCAACACAGTTGTCACATGTACTTAGAATGGCAGAGTCTCTACCACATGAGATATCTCCAATCAGCGTAACAAGGAGAAAGGAAATGCTAAAAAGCCCATTAACTCCAAAAAGCTTTAACTGAAAGTGATATCCATCTTTTCCACTTATGTTTTCTTGACCAAAGCAAGTCACGTGGCCATGCCTAACTTCAAAGAATAGGGCAAAAATAATTCCTCTATTTATGTAGAGAAGGATAGACATTGATAAACAGCCAATAATGATTATTGTTATCACTAGGTGATATATAGAAAAACTGAAGCTTGGAGAAAACTAAGTAATTAACCAATGATTATGCAAATAATACAGTGCACAGCTCAATCCAGGCTCAAGTCTATATGCTTAACCATTATGCTTCTGCCTCCTTCTATATAAATTTTCTGGCAAATCTCCAAGTCCTGGAGTAACAAATGTCATCACCTTAAGCTTTATCTTATATTATCGCTGAGAAATTTTGAAAAATAACACAGCAAGTTCCACATATTCTCTAGTTCATTATATTCATTTAACAAACATTTATAAAGCTCAGTCAAAATTTATAAATGAATATAACTATTCATCTATGAATAGTTAGTGGTCATACCAGTTTTATGGAGAAAAACAAGAGGAGGAAACTGTGTCTGGTAGTAAGAATTATCTGGATATATATTAGAACTGTCTATTGGATTTCTTAAAGCTAGAATGACTCACAGCAAATTATCAATAGTCTACCTTTCCTTCCTTTCTTCTCACTTTCCATACACTCTTACATCTTTTCTTTCAAAAAATGTTACTGCATTTCTGGTATGTGGCAGGTATTAAGAATTAGGAAGATAAAAAGGAATATGATCTATATCCTATCCCCAAGGAACTCACAATCATAGCAATAAAAGAGGTGCATAAATGCAATATAAGATCAAGTAAAACATACTGGAAATCTTCTGAATATCAAACTTTACATATATGCCCAATTTTTTTATATGCCCAATTTTATAGTGTAGTATCAGACTGTAATTTGCCAAGATATGTTTATTACCACTCTCAGCCTGCAAATTTATTAACCACCTCTTTAATGCACAAGACCTTTTGGTTTCATTCATTGATATGTTTATAGCTGACATTCACTATCTTTCCTGGCTTTTGTGCCCACATTAGTTTACACTGACACATGGTGCTATATACCTTTTTGTCTAGATAAAATTTCAAGTGTTTTCACTGAAATCACTCAAAATTACAGAAAAGAGATGCATTTATAACCATCAGGGAACACTGAATCTTGAAGTCTGTGTTCTTTGGCATCTGTTTGTAAATATCTTACTCCCTTAAATGGCTCTAGGGTATGAATTGTTTAGTTGTGACATAGCAAGAAATATTCCCCATATATTGAGGGGTAAATTCTCTGTCTGGTTCTCGTGGTTGTGAGAGTTGTTTACAGCCATCCGGCGGAAAGTCTTACTTGCACTTCACCTCTAATGATTTGTGTGTCGGGCTTTTTGTCTCTTATGGTGCATAAAGAGGACAAATGAAGGTCTTTTCCCCTGCAATATCTTTCCTGCTCATAAAAGTTACTTTTCTAAACTCTAATTACTGGCAAGATAGCCTATCTCCATTCTCAGTGTCAGAGGTCTTTTTTGTTTTCTTTCTCAATTACGTATTTTTCAAGGGCTTTGCCATAGATTCTTCACTATATAAAAAATAATCAGAGATAGCATTCATCATAAGTTACAGCAGCTGGCTATGGTCTGCTTTATGTCAACTGAATCTTCAGTTTTCTCTGTAGAAGTACAGGTAGTTGTGTATTTATTAAAATAATATTGGACCCCATGGTTATGATGTTGCATTTTAAAAATGCTAGCATTTTACAAGAAGGTCACATTGGATACAATTTTTTTAATTTTAAGTTGATAGAGATTGTAATATAATGATATGTAATAAAGGTATTCATTATTTCAAAATGAGACTCAGCGGTTGTGAGGATGGATTCTGAATTGAGTTACTTTGCACTGTATTTTCCTTGCTAAGCATCAGATACACCATTGTATAGTTTCTTTTACAGTAGTTGAAGCCATTAACATTTTCACTGTTGTAAAAAGTTTGGGGGAACTAAACAAAAACAAATACAGCTATATATGACAAGCAATCCCCCAAAAAACTCAGAAGCTGATGACAAGAAGCCTTTATTTCTTACCTGTGAATCTGCAGCTCAGTAATGCTAAAAATGAGACTTATGCTCAGGTTTGGTCTGTATTTCTCACCCTGGGACCCAGGATAAGGAGCAGGTCACAGTGACAAGCCAACAATGGGACCAAAAGAAAGCTCTAGATGGATGAGGCATAAGCTACCTCACTGCCATTCTATTGTCCAAGCAAGTCTCCTACAAAGCTCAGTGTGTTTGAAGCAGAAAGTTTGGTTTAACTCCCAAGGACCAGTCACCAGAGCAGGGATGAAAAGTCAATTGTATTAATTGTGACTTAATAATACAATCAGCCACAAGTATCACTGATAACACTCTCTCTTCTCTATATGGGGAAGAATTCACTTGTAACCAGTATGTAGACTCATAAGTGAGAAATAAAGGCTTGCTGTCAGCCTCTAAGATTGGGGGGGTGGGGGGTTGTAGCTTATTTGTAGCATTATTAAAGCAATATCTCTTTGTTGTTTCGTTTTTCCAAATTTTCTGTAATGACAAAATGTTAATGATTTCAAAAATATTATGTAGCATCTGCTATAATAATATGGTGTATCAGTGTTCACTAGAGGAACAAATTTAATATGATATATATTAAATGTATATATATATATATATATATATATATATATATTAAGCATTGTAGGCTTTTTATTATTGGAAAGTAGGCTTACAATGGCCACCTGCAGAGAAAGATGTGAAAGAGTGAAAATGGGGCATCTGAGAACTAGAGATCCAAAGGAACCAGTCAAAAGTTGAAGGCCTGGAGCTCCCTGCAGAGTCCTGTGCAAGATTGTATCAGGAAGCCGAAGGATCTGTGCTGAAAGGCTGAAGAGTCCAAAGGCCATGGCAAAGACTGCAGCTCCTCCGAATGAACAGAAACAAGACTTCTTTCTTCTTTCTCTTCTTATTCCAACCAGACTATAAGACTGTTGGCTGGTGCCACCCACACCCAGGGTGGGTGCTCCCTCTTCGGTATGTCTTTCATCCACACCCAGAACTGTGCTAAATCAATCAAATGGGCGTTTCTTATTCAAGTTGACACCACAGTGATAACATATGGGAATTTAATTGCCAATAGAAATTTCTACCATGTATTTCTATGTACTTCAAGAAAAACCACCTTTGTTTGGAGTATATTTCTCTTGTTACTTGGTATATAGTTTTCTACTTCTATTTGTCTTTAATCCCTTCAACTTAGGTGAAAGTATAGTATGTGTTTTCACCAGCATTTATTGATATAAAATGACCTTGTAAAATGGAGAAATATGGTTCTTTTCCAGATTATTTTTAAAGTAATACATGTTTCTAACCACTTATTTTCTAAATGAAATTATGACTTTTTAAGAAACTTATGTGTGGGGCTGGGGATTTAGCTCAGTGGTTTTGCCGCCTGCTGCCCAAGCTCAAGGACCCGAGTTCTATCCCTGGTACTGAAAAAAAAAAAAAGAAAGAAACTTATGTGTGCTTTGATCCCTTTCTAAATATAAGAAGTAGCCAGATGTGGTTGCACATTCCTGTAATCCCAGAACTTGGGAGGCTGAGGCAGGAGGACTGTCACAGTTTTAACTTTATTTCTCCAAAGTTCCTCTTTTCTGTGAATTTTGGCAAGCTTCACATTTACTATACTATTTAGTGACATGAGATAATCAAAGATTTTTTTAAATGTTTGATTTAGTTTTAATGTATTGCACTCATAACAATGGATATTATGTGAAATAGATTTATTTTGCCAAATAATACCATCTGCAAATAATGAGAACTTAGAAGTCATATGAAAGTTCACAGAATGACAAGTAAACTTTGATGTTTATGTGAGATATGGGCCAAATAGCTATGTTCATTCAAACATCTATCATGTTGAGCATATTCACAAGTCCCAGGAAATATGATAAAGTAAAACATTTGTCCTTACAATGTCAGAGTGCATTGCAGTATTGTGTATATTCAATTCCATCAAAATTGATAATGTTCTGAAAAAAAATGTTGATTGATTTTTTACTACATACAAAAAAATTAATTTTACTTGAAAGGACTTTTTGGGGTACAAGTGGCCTCAAAACCTTTGAGAGATGTGGTTTGTAAGTGGGGAAGTGCTCAGATAATTCTATCACTCCCAGACTGCAGATGAAGTTGAAACATCCTTGGGCCCTCCTAGATGTCCACTTTGAGCTGTGGTTTAAGTGGCTGACAAGCCAGAACCTAGCTCCAGGAGCTGAATGAGCCTACCTCCTTAACTGCTGTATTTTGTTTTTAATGACTTTATTAAGATATAATTTACACACCAGAAATTCACTTTTTCAAATATACTATGCAGTGGCATACAGAATTTTGCTGCTATCGTAATTTAATTTTATAATCTAATCTAATTTAGAATCATAAACTAATTATCATAATTAAAATATTTTCATCATCCCCTCAAAATCTCCGTGCCCATTAGCAGTCATTCCTCTTCCCCCTCCCATTGCCTCACAGCCTTAAGCAACTCTGAATCTAGAATCTGTGTATATTTGCCAAGTATGGACATTTCATAAAATCACAATCATACAATATGTGGTCATTGTGACTAGCTCACTAAGCACAATGTTTTCAAAGTTTAGCTATATTGTAGTTTGTATCAATAATTCATTCATTTTTACTTCCAAGTAATATTATAGTGTATGAAAATATTGAATTTGCTCATTAATTAGTGGTGGATATTTGAGTCATTTCCACTTTTTGCCTATTATAAATATTATTGCTATGACTCTTCATTTACAAACTTTTATCTGAACATATGTTTTCTTGTTTTGTGTGTGTATACCCAGAAGTGAACTTTCTGGGTCATGGTAGAGATAAATATGGTAACTTTTGTGGTTTAAAGTAACTCTGTGTTTTAGATAACTCCTTCTACTTGAGAAGCTGCCAAATTATTTCCAAAGTGGACACATCAGTTTACAATCTGACCCGTGATGAGTGAGGGCTTTAATTACAACACATGCTCAACACTTGTTATTGTCCATCATTTTTATTATAGCCCTTTCTAATGGGTGTGAACTGATAACGCATTATGATTTTGACTTGCATTTCCCTAATTGCTAACATGAGCATCTTTTCATGTGTTTGTTAGCCATTCACATATAGAGTGTTTGGGACAATATTTGCTTAATATCTGCTCAGACGCTTCGTCCACTTTTTAAACTGAACTATTAATCTTTTCTGATTGAATTATAAGAATTATGTAATTTTTCTAAATGAAAGTCCCTTATCAGATATATGATTTGTAACTATTGTCTTTCATTCTGTTAGTTGTCATATCACTTTATTAATGGAATTATGTGAAACGAAATTATAAGGTCTATTTTATTTTTTTCTTTTATTGGTCATGCTTTTGATACTAAGAACTCATTGCTAAAACCAGTTTTAATATTGTTTTTTCCTAATATTATTACAGCTTTAGCTTTTACATTTAGTTTTGTAATCCACTTGCATTAATTTTTGCATATGTTGTGAAGGAGAAGTCAAATTTTATTCTTCTACATGTAGATATTCAGTTGTCACACATCATTTATTAAGATTGTTTTCCCACAATGGTTTTTCTGTATTCCTTTATTTATAATCAATTGACCATAAAAATTTACTTATGTCCTATTATTTTTAGACTGTCAATTCTATTCTATTTACTTATATATCTATTCTTAAACCAATACCACACTGTCTTGATAATTTTCTATTGTAACTTTATTAATCTAAAGAACCCTCTTTATCCTTCTTTTACAAGATTGTTTTGAGTATTCTGGGTCCCTTATATCTTGGCTTAATTTTAGAAGTAAGGTTATTTTTAATTAGCACTTTTCATTTTTCCTTGGATTTTCATTTTTATTGTTTCATTTTGCCTGAATTACCAATAACCAAATAAATTATCTCATAAAATAAATAATATTGGTATGGTTGAGGGAGTAGTTATTGACTTTATAATTATACTTTTTTCACATACTAAAACATCTTTTAGCATTAGATATTATCACAAAATTCTTACTTAAAGAAAAACTATGTGAACTTTATACTCTAAGAACCCTAAAACCAATTTTGTATAGCAACTTATTTATCTCGTTACTCTAAAATATTCACTGAAGCAATAGTTTTAAATTAACATTGAATGTGATCATGATTACATTTGGAAGGGCACAAATCCCATGACATCCCAAGCAGAAAAAGGAAAAAAATCCAATCCACATATAGTGCTTTCCAAAATTCTCTTTTTGAATCTTTTTTTTTTTTTTTTTTTTTGAGATCTGAAGAACAAGAATTCTCTTTTATTTCTTTACTCTAAAACTCCGCGGAAAAGAAGAGTCATCAGTTCAAACTGCAGATTGACTTACAGTCCCCAAAACATGCAAGGGAATAAAATCTAATCACAGATACTCAATAAACTATAGTGCTACTAAATCTACTTTACTTTTACTCCGTTTGTTCCATTTATCATGGGTCATTTTCATTATCGTGAGTGTATAAATATTTTAGTTCACATATACAATTTAATTAGTTTAAAGTACAAAATTAAAGCCAAAATAGCACATATGTCTGGGCACAGACACAAAGAAACAAGTCAGCAAAGAAAAGATGTCTTTGGTGGAGACAGCTGTTATTTTGGTTTGCATGGATACAGTCAGAATTCAGGGTGTTATCTGGATTTATATTTAAGCATCAGGGATCTGGAGTTGCGGCTTCAGAATTAGGCAGTGTTTCAGCTCCCTGCCATTATGAATTAAGCAAGATAGTAGTTTCTCTCTCTCTCTCTCTCTCTGACTCTTTAATAGTAAACTTTTTGGGGTGATCAAAGTGACCTTAAAACCAGTTAAGAGCAGTCAAATAGAAAGGTGTCACAGATCTACCTAGTTTCATGCTTGACCAACTTCACTCGGGGTTTTTCCTTGGATCTGAGTTTTTTTGGGCAAAGAGTTACTATACAGAGGCTTCTTTGGTGCCCTTAAAAAATTAGTCACTTTTTTCTCCCCAAAGTTAGAGAATTTACAATACAAAGCATGGTATGCATTGTCACTACTTCTTATTGTGTGGTAATTTGGTTTTTATTTAGGCTGTGTCCTACTGCCAAATTTATTAAAAGAGATTCTTTTCATTTGACTTTCTTTGTTCTTAAGAATTGTACAAAATTTGTCTGGCAGAACTTTGTTATTTTTTAGGTATTTTTTATTGGTAAATTATTAAGAAGTTTTCCTGGCATACCGTATGTAGTAAACCTTTTGCAAATAATCATTATTTGATCAGAATGTTTAAAGATGCTTGTAGGGCATTTCAAAACCAAAATTTTGTTTCTAGTTTCTCTGACCCAGGCCTTTTTATGGTACAGTTGCTAGAAATGCCATAAATCTCAAAAAGGCCATTCCCCTCCTAAACCAATTGTCCCTTCAGTACTGAATTCTGAGCTAGCTCAGACATTTTACTGGACCTCACTGTTATTTTCTGAATAATTTATGTGATTTACAGTACCTTGTAAAAAGCACTGAAACATCTCTGTGTGTGACTTGTTTGCTTTTGATTTACAGTGACATTTTTTCATAGTAGTGGAAAGTTGCAGAAAAACTTTCCTTGACAAATTATGCTTTCTCATTCATACCAGACAACTGTGGCTCAGTGACCTCAATTTTCTGCCCTGTTGTTTTTCAAATTAAAAAATACACATGGGCAGTCTCTTCACAAAATCACACATTAAAAAACATTTTCACTAGATCATTATCCTGTGTGCACTCCACCATTACCAATGGATACATGACCTTTAGAATTAAAGAGAGCACTATGAGCATCTATGGAGATATTGAAAGCTTTAACATTAGGAGCACTTTTAGAGTCAGCAGGAATATCTACATTGCACGTCACAGAGAGTGGCATGTGTGGTTTTTAAGTGGTCCTTGTCAAGGTTTCATGATGGCCTGATGATGATAATAAAGAAAGTAAATGAGGAAAATACTGTCTGGTTCAGTGAGATAGGTATTTGTAAAGAAGACTGAGCACTCTGCCCTACATAGAACATACGGAGATTCGTAAACAAATAAAATCAGCCAGGAGTGGTGGTCCACACTTGTCATCCCAACACCTGGGAGGCCGAGGCAGAAGAATAGCCTTGATTTCAAGGCCAGCCTAGACTACATGGTGAGACCCTATCTCAAAAAACAAACAAGCAAAAAACCATTCCTAGGTTTCTTCTGAGACACTTTTGTTTCTACTCTTTAAATGCTTAGAATGATTTCATGGATGCAATTACCAGCAAAAATGGCTGGATCGGGAACATATAATCCTTGAGTCACTGTTGAGCGAGAATTTTGCAAGGAATTAGAAATAATATTGATGACACCCTACCGAGGTCCCGAGTCACGCAGAAGACGCCGAACCACCCCACTGCAGACAGGCAGGACTTCGCATGCCCTACCGAAGTCCCGAGTCCCAGGAAACACGCTGAATCAGCCCGCTACAGACAGGCAGGTCTGTGCGTGCCCTACCGAGGTCCCGAGTCACCTGGAAGATGCTGAATCACCCCGCTGCAGACAGGCAGCCACATAGTCCCACACTACAAAGACGCAGAGGACACCAGACCATCAGACCACGGTACTGAGTCCCACTGCTCCCAGCCCAGAGGTAGGGACTTCTGAGCAGCCATCCCACTGCTCCTGGTCCAGAGGAAGGGGCTTCCCAGTCACCATCCCTCCTGCTGCTCCCAGCCCAGAGGAAAGGGCTTTTGAGCCACCTACTGTCCCGCTGCTCCTGGCCCAGAGGAAGGAGCTCCTGGGCCACCATTCCTCCCAACGCTTGCACCTCAGAAGTAGGGGCTTCTGAGCCGTGAACCCACTGCTCCTGGTCCAGAAGAAGGGGCTTCCCGGCCACCATCCCTCCCGCTGCTCCTGGCCCCTGTCCCACCTCTCCCAGCCCAGAGGAGGTAATCCCTGCAGGTGCTAACAACCCCCTGCCCCAGTCAAAATGAGAAAACACATAAATAAGTCTCAAAACCAGACTTCCAGATCACCTATGGCAACCCCAAAGGGAAATGAGATGGAACACTCTGATACTCAACCACCTGGACCCACTGAACTGGCAACAAAAGGGGATCTGGAAAAAATGAAATCAGAAATAATTTCTCAGATAACAGGAGAAATTGTGCCCCTAGTGCAAGACATGATTAATAAATCTAGAAAGGCGCTCAGGAACATGATGGAATCCCAACGTAAGATACACATGGAATCCATAAAACAGATGCAAATAGATTTCCAGGACATGAAAAACTCCATTGAAAGTCTACACAGCAGAATGAGCCAATGTAAGGACAGAATTTCAGATATAGAAGATAAGATTGCAATTAGTGACCAGGAACAGAAAAATTACTTCAAAATTATAAGGGAACATGAGAAATCAATCCAGCAGCTGGTAGATGATGCAAAGAAGAATAACATAAGACTGATTGGGCTCAATGAAGAAACAGGAGAGAGTGGAGATGACATAAAAAAATCTCTTCACAGAAATAATGGCAGAAAACTTCCCAAGCAGGGGAAAAGAGCTTGATATACAGATAAGTGAGGCATATAGGACTCCAAATTGCCTTGATCAAAAAAAATCTACACATAGGCATATAATTGTTAAGATTCCAGAAACTCAACAGAAGAACAAAGTTCTACACACAGTTAGAGAAAAGAAACAAATCACATACAAAGGAAAGGCCATCAGAATCACAGCAGACTTCTCAATACAAACCATCAAGGCAAGAAGACCTTGGAGTGACATATTCCAAGCCCTAAAAGGAAACAGCCTCCAACCCAGATTGATGTACCCTGCAAAACTATCTTTCAAAATGGATGGAGAAATAAGATACTTTCATGACAAAGAGCACCTTAGGAACTTCGTGAATACCAAACCAGCATTCCAAAGAATTTTACACAATATCCTAGGAACAGACATTGCGGATCACAACCCCAGGAAGCAAAGCAGAATGAACCCATCTGGCATGACAAGAAATTAAATGTAAAGGGGGAGAACCCAACAAAAAGAAAAAGTCATGGCAATGACAAGTCAATATGTTTCAGTTATAACCATCAATGTTTATGCTCTCAATTCACCAATCAAAAGAAATAGACTGGCAGAATGGGTCAAGAAGCAAAATCCAACAATATGCTGCATACAAAAAACACACTTAATTCAAAAGGAAACTCATAGACTGAAAGTTAAAGAGTGGAAAACAATACTCCATGCGACAGGAGCCCGAAAAAAAGCAGGAGTAGCTATCCTCTTTGCAGATCAAGTAGATTTCAAACCAACACTGATTAAGAGAGATGAAGAAGGACACTACATCCTTGTAAAGGGAAGAATCCAAGAGGAAGAGATGACAATCATAAATATCTATGCACCAAACACTAGTGCACCCAAATATATAAAACAAATACTAATGGACATGAAAAGTCATATATGCACTAATACAATTGTAGTGGGGGACCTCAACACCCCACCGTCACAAATAGATAGATCAACTACACTAAAAGTAAGTAATGAAATACTAGAACTCAATCGAACTCTTGAACAACTGAACTTCACAGATGTTTACAGAGTCTTCCACCCCACAAAATCAGAATATACATTCTTCTCAGCTGCACATGGGTCATTCTCCAAAATAGACCACATACTCACACATAGAACATGTTTAAGTAAGTGCAAAGGAATTGAAGTTATCCCCTGTATATTATCAGACCATAGTGCAATGAAATTGGAGATCCATAGCAAAAGAAACTCAACAAATTTCATAAACACATGGAAATTGAACAACACACTTCTGAATAACCAATGGGTCACAGAGGAAATTAAAGAAGAAATCAGACAGTTCCTTCAATTAAATGACAATGACAATACAACATATCGGAATCTATGGGACACAATGAAAGCAGTCTTATGAGGGAAATTCATAGCAGTGAATACGCATATTAGGAAAACAGAATGAGCCCAATTAAACAACCTGATGCTGAACCTCAAGCTCCTAGAAAAAGAAGAGCAGGACAACCCCAAAGCTCATACAAGGGGGGAAATTATAAAGATCAGAGGAGAAATCAATGCAATGGAGACTAAGAGAATGATACAAAAAAGTCAATGAAGCCAAGAGTTGGTTCTTCGACAGAATCAACAAAATTGACAAACCCTTAGCCAACCTTGTCAAAAAAAGGAAAGAAGAGGCCCAAATCCATGTAATTAGGAATGAAAAGGGTGAAATTACAACAGACCCAGCAGAAATACAGAGGATCATCAATACCTATTTCCAAACCTATACGCCAATAAGATGGACAACACAGAAGAATTGGACAGATTCCTAGACACATATGAATTACCAAAGTTGAATGAAGAAGACCTAAAAATTCTGAACAACCCAATATCAACCAAAGAAATTGAAAATGTAATTAAAAACATATCAACTAAGAAAAGCCTGGGCCCTGATGGCTTTACTGCTGAATTCTATAAGACATTTAGAGAGGAACTGCTACCACTACGGTTTAAACTCTTCAAAGAAATTGAAAG
Organism: Heterocephalus glaber; assembly: GCF_053883595.1. Classification (NCBI taxonomy): domain Eukaryota; kingdom Metazoa; phylum Chordata; class Mammalia; order Rodentia; family Bathyergidae; genus Heterocephalus; species Heterocephalus glaber. The sequence continues at coordinate 45,883,040 of NW_028258138.1, forward strand.
GGAAGCAATACTCCCAAATTCATTCCTGGAAGTAACCATCACCTCGATCCCCAAAGCAGAGAAAGACCCAACCAAAAAAGAGAACTATAGGCCAATCTCACTAATGAACATAGATGCAAAAATCCTTAATAAGATAATCGCAAACAGAATGCAGAAGATCATCAAGATCACCCTGATCAAGTGAGATTCATCCCAGGGATACAGGGATGGTTCAATATACGAAAATCAATCAATGTAATACATTGTATCAGTAGAGCCAAGGGCAAAAACCATATGATTATCTCCATAGATGCAGAGAAAGCATTTGACAAAATCCAACATGCATTTATGATAAAAACCCTACAAAAAATTGGAATAGATGGTCTCTACCTCAAACTGATAGAAGCCATCTATGAAAAACCAACAGCTAATATCATACTAAATGGTCAAAAACTGAAATCCTTCACACTCAAATCAGGAACAAGACAAGGATGTCCACTATCACCACTCTTGTTCAATATAGTTCTGGAAACATTATCCATGGCAATTAGACAGGAGAAAGAAATAAAAGGAATAAAGATAGGTAATGAAGAAGTCAAATTGTCGTTATTTGCAGATGACATGATACTCTATAGAGAAGACCCCAAGAACTCCACCAAAAGTCTTCTAGACTTAATGAGCAAATTCAGTCAAGCAGCTGGTTACAAGGTCAACACACAAAAATCAATAGCTTTCCTCTACACCAATGACAGACTCACTGAGAGAGAAATAGGGCAAATAATTCCTTTCACAATAGCATCCAAAAAACTGAAATACCTAGGAATCATCCTAACCAAAGAAATCAAAGACCTCTTCTCTGAAAGCTATGGCACTCTGAAAAGAGAGATTGAAGATGATATCAGAAAATGGACAGACATCCCCTGCTCCTGGATAGGAAGGATTAATAGAGTGAAAATGGCCATACTTCCAAAACTGCTATATAGATTTAATGCAATTCCAATTGAAAGCCCAGCAGCATACTTCACAGACTTTGAGAAAACAATCCAAAACTTCATTTGGAACAAGAAGCGACCCAGAATAGCAAAAGCAATTCTAGGTAACAGAGACATGGCAGGGGGTATCACAATCCCCAACCTGCAACTATACTACAAAGCTACTGTGATAAAAACAGCATGGTACTGGCAAAGAAACAGACCTGAGGACCAGTGGAACAGATTAGAAGATGCAGAAACAATGCCAGACACACTCAGCCATCTCATCTTCAGTAAAGGAGCCAAACACCCTCACTGGAGGAAAGATAGCCTCTTTAATAAATGGTGCTGGAAAAATTGGGCTTCAACTTGCCAAAGATTAAAACTAGACCTGTATCTCTCACCATGCACTAAACTAAAATCAAAATGGATTAAAGATCTAAATATTAAAATAGAAACTCTGAACCAGTTGGAACAGAGGTTAGGTAGAACCCTTGAAGACATCGGTGTAGGAAAAGATTTTATGAACAAAACCTCAGTTGCCCGTGAACTAGCACAAACAATCAACAAGTGGGATCTCTTCTTATTAAAGGGCTTCTGCACAGCAAGAGAAACCACCAGCAGTGTGAAGAGACAACCCACAATGTGGGAAAAAATCTTCACCTGGTCTTCCTCAGACAAAGGTCTACTATCTTGAATCTATAAAGAACTTAAAAAGATCAGACCTCCCAAATTTAAAGACCCAATCTGAAAATGGGCATCTGAAATGAACAGACATTTCTCAGACAAAGAAGTAGAAATAGCAAATAAATACATGAAAAAATGTTCAACATCACTGGTCATTCGAGAGATGCAAATGAAAACAATGCTGAGATTCCACTTCACTCCGGAAAGAATGGCTGCTATCATGAAATCAACCAATAACAAATGCTGGCGGGGCTGTGAGGAAAGAGGAACCCTGCTCCACTGCTGGTGGGAGTGTAGACTGGTGCAACAACTGTGGAAATCAGTATGGAGATACCTCAAAGAACTAGGACTGGAAGTCCCATTTGACCCAGCTATTCCACTGCTGGGGATCTTCCCCAAAGAATTAAAAGAATCATACCACAGTGATATATGTGCACCCATGTTCATAGCAGCACAGTTTGTGATAGCTAAAACTTGGAAACAGCCCAAATGCCCATCAACTGGAGACTGGGTAAAGAAAATGTGTTTTTTTATAAAATGGAGTACTACTCAGCCATAAAAAATGAGAAATTAGAGACATTTATGGCTAAGTGGATGCACATTGAGGCAATACTCTTAAGTGAAATAAATAGGACACACATGTATAAATACCAAATAGTTTCTCTGGTGTGAGAAACTGAAAGTGTAAATAAGGACTAAAATGTATACTAGGTAATGTGAAATAGGAAGAAAAGGGGCAAAGGGGAAGGAAGTGGGAGGGCTAGGGGAAAGGATAGAAGGGAATGGGATTAATATGAGAAACTGGAAAAATAGGAACAAAATCTTTGTAAATAGGGAGGAATGGAGGGGTTGAAGGGAGGGCTGGGCAAGGGTGAAAAATAAGAACCAAGAGAGATTATGTAAAGGTGCAAATTTCCAATGGTGAATGTCATTATGTTGCATACCTAAAATGTACCAATGATTAGAATGAATAATCGATAATGCAAAATAGGAAGAAAAGGTCCAATGGGGTAAGGGTAGTGGGAGGGGCAGGGGAAAGGAAAGAAGGGAAAGGAATAATGATGAGAAATGGAAAAAATGGAAATAAAGTCTTTGTAAATAGGGAAGGGTGGAGGGTATGAAGGGAGGGCTAGGATTGGGGAAAAAATAAGAACCAAGATGCATTATGTAAAGGTACAATTCCCAATGAGAAATGTAATTGTGTTGTATACCTACAATGTGTCAATAAATAATTTAATAAAAAAATATAGAAAGTTACAAGAAAAATCCATCAATTCAATTTAGCAAGTGTTTTTTGAGTGCCTAATGATTACAAGGTGGTGTGCAAAGATGTCATAAGAAAAGTGGTCAGCTAATATCCTCAGTGAATTAGTTATTACATTGCAACAAATTTAATAGTGTATCTGGTTGATTCACTGATTTGGAGTATAATGCATGTATAATTATAAAGTGTCTCCTGTAGAGTATAGATTTATAGGATAACTGATGGTCTTGCAATAGATAGCTTCTTTAAGAAATTCACAGGCTTCTTAAAGACAATTAAGTAGAACAAATCCCTGTCAAATGTTTGAATAAAGGACAAAGTATAACTTTTGGTTTATACTTAGCTATCTAACTTGTCTACAGTAATAATATTTAAATTGACAGTGCTTTTGTAACCTTACCTCATACACTCATCTTTCTTTAATTTGTTTTCAGTTTCAAAGACATTTTAATATACCTCTATACATGAGTTCTGGCACTAGAATATCACCAACCCTATTAATCAAATGAATTTGCTTGTGGTTTTTCCAGGATGGTGTCACTTTTTTGAGTAATATGAAATCAGATAATTTTTCATTGATGATGTATCACACTAAATCACTCTCTGAGTGCTGATAACATAATGACAATAACATATTAGCATAATTCATCATCACATGTACCTTTGCTCTGGGGATATTTTATTGTAATATATAATACACTGGCTGTCAGACTGATGATGTATTACAGCAAGACTTCCTCAGGAATAAAACATATTTTGATGGAATACTACTCATATCAGATGGTACTGCCCAGGGATAGACAGTGGAAAAAGTTTGACTTCATTTGCTATAGAATTCGCATGAAGGTCAAAGGCACTACAAATGTAAAAGATAGTTTGAAGACAATAGGTGTCTGTCTCTCTGTTCCAGAATACTTTTTAAGATTTCAATTTTGCCTTAAAGTAGGCTAAGGCAGGTTTTCATCCTTAGTAAATATTTAATATATACAGCACTGACATGGTGCAAAGGAAGTTTCTGCAGCCCGTGGTAATACTCAGTAAAATGACACTCTATACAAGATGTGGACCTTGCTTGGGGCAGAAGTGAGGCAACTTCTAATGACAGATTAAAAATGAATTCAATATATTACAATTCTGTTCCTGCAATTTCCCTCCTTGGGCTACCCCATGTATTGTTAGATATGAAAGTGACTCGTAGATATCATCTAGTTTAACCATTGTCTGGAAACAGTAAAACTTACTCTAGATCATGCAATAGTAAATGGTAGAGTAGAACTAGGAACTGTTTTCTGACAACTGTTTTATATGCTTGTATAAAATAACCAAAGTCAACTGTGGGCCAGTTATAATTTAAATAGCTAAAATAGGGTATCAGTATGGGAATAATATGCTGAGTAAAAAGAAGTTTTTTATATTTATTACCTTTGATAAACAGCTTCATGAAAATCAACATATAATGGACTAAGCATAATTATAGGTCTTTAGCAGAAGAAAGCAATGATGATGGTGATGATGATGATAGTAATAGTCACAATAGTTAACATTTATGGAGTATTTATGGGACACTCTCTGAGGCATTTTTTGCCTTATCAATTTTTCTAATAACTTACTCAGATACATGGATTCTGGAGATTAGCAGTCTTAAATCAGTATATATAATCTTATCAATATTATTTCTTTTTTTTATTAAATTCTTTTATTGGTACATTGTAGGTATAAAACACAATTATATTTCTCATTGGGAATTGTACCTTTACATAGTGCATCTTGGTTCTTATTTTTCACCCTTGCCCAGCCCTCCCTTCAACCCCTCCATTCCTCCCTATTTACAAAGATTTTGTTCCTATTTTTCCAGTTTCTCATATTAATCCCATTCCCTTCTATCCTTTCCCCTAGCCCTCCCACTTCCTTCCCCTTTGCCCCTTTTCTTCCTATTTCACATTACCTAGTATACATTTTAGTCCTTATTTACACTTTCAGTTTCTCACACCAGAGAAACTATTTGGTATTTATACATGTGTGTCCTATTTATTTCACTTAAGAGTATTGCCTCAATGTGCATCCACTTAGCCATAAATGTCTCTAATTTCTCATTTTTTATGGCTGAGTAGTACTCCATTTTATAAAAAAACACATTTTCTTTACCCAGTCTCCAGTTGATGGGCATTTGGGCTGTTTCCAAGTTTTAGCTATCACAAACTGTGCTGCTATGAACATGGGTGCACATATATCACTGTGGTATGATTCTTTTAATTCTTTGGGGAAGATCCCCAGCAGTGGAATAGCTGGGTCAAATGGGACTTCCAGTCCTAGTTCTTTGAGGTATCTCCATACTGATTTCCACAGTTGTTGCACCAGTCTACACTCCCACCAGCAGTGGAGCAGGGTTCCTCTTTCCTCACAGCCCCGCCAGCATTTGTTATTGGTTGATTTCATGATAGCAGCCATTCTTTCCGGAGTGAAGTGGAATCTCAGCATTGTTTTCATTTGCATCTCTCGAATGACCAGTGATGTTGAACATTTTTTCATGTATTTATTTGCTATTTCTACTTCTTTGTCTGAGAAATGTCTGTTCATTTCAGATGCCCATTTTCAGATTGGGTCTTTAAATTTGGGAGGTCTGATCTTTTTAAGTTCTTTATAGATTCAAGATAGTAGACCTTTGTCTGAGGAAGACCAGGTGAAGATTTTTTCCCACATTGTGGGTTGTCTCTTCACACTGCTGGTGGTTTCTCTTGCTGTGCAGAAGCCCTTTAATAAGAAGAGATCCCACTTGTTGATTGTTTGTGCTAGTTCACGGGCAACTGAGGTTTTGTTCATAAAATCTTTTCCTACACCGATGTCTTCAAGGGTTCTACCTAACCTCTGTTCCAACTGGTTCAGAGTTTCTATTTTAATATTTAGATCTTTAATCCATTTTGATTTTAGTTTAGTGCATGGTGAGAGATACAGGTCTAGTTTTAATCTTTGGCAAGTTGAAGCCCAATTTTTCCAGCACCATTTATTAAAGAGGCTATCTTTCCTCCAGTGAGGGTGTTTGGCTCCTTTACTGAAGATGAGATGGCTGAGTGTGTCTGGCATTGTTTCTGCATCTTCTAATCTGTTCCACTGGTCCTCAGGTCTGTTTCTTTGCCAGTACCATGCTGTTTTTATCACAGTAGCTTTGTAGTATAGTTGCAGGTTGGGGATTGTGATACCCCCTGCCATGTCTCTGTTACCTAGAATTGCTTTTGCTATTCTGGGTCGCTTCTTGTTCCAAATGAAGTTTTGGATTGTTTTCTCAAAGTCTGTGAAGTATGCTGCTGGGCTTTCAATTGGAATTGCATTAAATCTATATAGCAGTTTTGGAAGTATGGCCATTTTCACTCTATTAATCCTTCCTATCCAGGAGCAGGGGATGTCTGTCCATTTTCTGATATCATCTTCAATCTCTCTTTTCAGAGTGCCATAGCTTTCAGAGAAGAGGTCTTTGATTTCTTTGGTTAGGATGATTCCTAGGTATTTCAGTTTTTTGGATGCTATTGTGAAAGGAATTATTTGCCCTATTTCTCTCTCAGTGAGTCTGTCATTGGTGTAGAGGAAAGCTATTGATTTTTGTGTGTTGACCTTGTAACCAGCTGCTTGACTGAATTTGCTCATTAAGTCTAGAAGACTTTTGGTGGAGTTCTTGGGGTCTTCTCTATAGAGTATCATGTCATCTGCAAATAACGACAATTTGACTTCTTCATTACCTATCTTTATTCCTTTTATTTCTTTCTCCTGTCTAATTGCCATGGATAATGTTTCCAGAACTATATTGAACAAGAGTGGTGATAGTGGACATCCTTGTCTTGTTCCTGATTTGAGTGTGAAGGATTTCAGTTTTTGACCATTTAGTATGATATTAGCTGTTGGTTTTTCATAGATGGCTTCTATCAGTTTGAGGTAGAGACCATCTATTCCAATTTTTTGTAGGGTTTTTATCATAAATGCATGTTGGATTTTGTCAAATGCTTTCTCTGCATCTATGGAGATAATCATATGGTTTTTGCCCTTGGCTCTACTGATACAATGTATTACATTGATTGATTTTCGTATATTGAACCATCCCTGTATCCCTGGGATGAATCTCACTTGATCAGGGTGATCTTGATGATCTTCTGCATTCTGTTTGCGATTATCTTATTAAGGATTTTTGCATCTATGTTCATTAGTGAGATTGGCCTATAGTTCTCTTTTTTGGTTGGGTCTTTCTCTGCTTTGGGGATCGAGGTGATGGTTACTTCCAGGAATGAATTTGGGAGTATTGCTTCCCTTTCAATTTCTTTGAAGAGTTTAAACCGTAGTGGTAGCAGTTCCTCTCTAAATGTCTTATAGAATTCAGCAGTAAAGCCATCAGGGCCCAGGCTTTTCTTAGTTGATATGTTTTTAATTACATTTTCAATTTCTTTGGTTGATATTGGGTTGTTCAGAATTTTTAGGTCTTCTTCATTCAACTTTGGTAATTCATATGTGTCTAGGAATCTGTCCAATTCTTCTGTGTTGTCCATCTTATTGGCGTATAGGTTTGGAAATAGGTATTGATGATCCTCTGTATTTCTGCTGGGTCTGTTGTAATTTCACCCTTTTCATTCCTAATTACATGGATTTGGGCCTCTTCTTTCCTTTTTTTGACAAGGTTGGCTAAGGGTTTGTCAATTTTGTTGATTCTGTCGAAGAACCAACTCTTGGCTTCATTGACTTTTTTGTATCATTCTCTTAGTCTCCATTGCATTGATTTCTCCTCTGATCTTTATAATTTCCCCCCTTGTATGAGCTTTGGGGTTGTCCTGCTCTTCTTTTTCTAGGAGCTTGAGGTTCAGCATCAGGTTGTTTAATTGGGCTCATTCTGTTTTCCTAATATGCGTATTCACTGCTATGAATTTCCCTCATAAGACTGCTTTCATTGTGTCCCATAGATTCCGATATGTTGTATTGTCATTGTCATTTAATTGAAGGAACTGTCTGATTTCTTCTTTAATTTCCTCTGTGACCCATTGGTTATTCAGAAGTGTGTTGTTCAATTTCCATGTGTTTATGAAATTTGTTGAGTTTCTTTTGCTATGGATCTCCAATTTCATTGCACTATGGTCTGATAATATACAGGGGATAACTTCAATTCCTTTGCACTTACTTAAACATGTTCTATGTGTGAGTATGTGGTCTATTTTGGAGAATGACCCATGTGCAGCTGAGAAGAATGTATATTCTGATTTTGTGGGGTGGAAGACTCTGTAAACATCTGTGAAGTTCAGTTGTTCAAGAGTTCGATTGAGTTCTAGTATTTCATTACTTACTTTTAGTGTAGTTGATCTATCTATTTGTGACGGTGGGGTGTTGAGGTCCCCCACTACAATTGTATTAGTGCATATATGACTTTTCATGTCCATTAGTATTTGTTTTATATATTTGGGTGCACTAGTGTTTGGTGCATAGATATTTATGATTGTCATCTCTTCCTCTTGGATTCTTCCCTTTACAAGGATGTAGTGTCCTTCTTCATCTCTCTTAATCAGTGTTGGTTTGAAATCTACTTGATCTGCAAAGAGGATAGCTACTCCTGCTTTTTTTCGGGCTCCTGTCGCATGGAGTATTGTTTTCCACTCTTTAACTTTCAGTCTATGAGTTTCCTTTTGAATTAAGTGTGTTTTTTGTATGCAGCATATTGTTGGATTTTGCTTCTTGACCCATTCTGCCAGTCTATTTCTTTTGATTGGTGAATTGAGAGCATAAACATTGATGGTTATAACTGAAACATATTGACTTGTCATTGCCATGACTTTTTCTTTTTGTTGGGTTCTCCCCCTTTACATTTAATTTCTTGTCATGCCAGATGGGTTCATTCTGCTTTGCTTCCTGGGGTTGTGATCCGCAATGTCTGTTCCTAGGATATTGTGTAAAATTCTTTGGAATGCTGGTTTGGTATTCACGAAGTTCCTAAGGTGCTCTTTGTCATGAAAGTATCTTATTTCTCCATCCATTTTGAAAGATAGTTTTGCAGGGTACATCAATCTGGGTTGGAGGCTGTTTCCTTTTAGGGCTTGGAATATGTCACTCCAAGGTCTTCTTGCCTTGATGGTTTGTATTGAGAAGTCTGCTGTGATTCTGATGGCCTTTCCTTTGTATGTGATTTGTTTCTTTTCTCTAACTGTGTGTAGAACTTTGTTCTTCTGTTGAGTTTCTGGAATCTTAACAATTATATGCCTATGTGTAGATTTTTTTTGATCAAGGCAATTTGGAGTCCTATATGCCTCACTTATCTGTATATCAAGCTCTTTTCCCCTGCTTGGGAAGTTTTCTGCCATTATTTCTGTGAAGAGATTTTTTTATGTCATCTCCACTCTCTCCTGTTTCTTCATTGAGCCCAATCAGTCTTATGTTATTCTTCTTTGCATCATCTACCAGCTGCTGGATTGATTTCTCATGTTCCCTTATAATTTTGAAGTAATTTTTCTGTTCCTGGTCACTAATTGCAATCTTATCTTCTATATCTGAAATTCTGTCCTTACATTGGCTCATTCTGCTGTGTAGACTTTCAATGGAGTTTTTCATGTCCTGGAAATCTATTTGCATCTGTTTTATGGATTCCATGTGTATCTTACGTTGGGATTCCATCATGTTCCTGAGCGCCTTTCTAGATTTATTAATCATGTCTTGCACTAGGGGCACAATTTCTCCTGTTATCTGAGAAATTATTTCTGATTTCATTTTTTCCAGATCCCCTTTTGTTGCCAGTTCAGTGGGTCCAGGTGGTTGAGTATCAGAGTGTTCCATCTCATTTCCCTTTGGGGTTGCCATAGGTGATCTGGAAGTCTGGTTTTGAGACTTATTTATGTGTTTTCTCATTTTGACTGGGGCAGGGGGTTGTTAGCACCTGCAGGGATTACCTCCTCTGGGCTGGGAGAGGTGGGACAGGGGCCAGGAGCAGCGGGAGGGATGGTGACCAAAAAGCCCTTTCCTGTGGGCTAGGAAGCTCCTTCCTCTGGACCAAGAGCAGTGGGACGGCTGCTCCGAAGCCCCTACCTCTGGGCCGGGAGCAGCAGGACTCAGTACCTTGGTCTGGTGGTCTGGTGTCCTCTGCGTCTTTGTAGTGTGGAACCAGGTGGTTGCCTGTCTGCAGCGGGGTGATTCAGCGTCTTCCACGGGACTCGGGACCTCGGTAGGGTGTGCACAGACCTGCCTGTCTGCAGCGGGCTGGTTAGGCATTGTAACTTTCTATATTGAAAACTACAGAAATTAGAATTCTGATATCAAGCAAGTTAAAAGAGCCAGACATAATGGAATGCAAATAGAATACAACCTTATTTTTCCCTGGCCCTGCTTCCATCATCACCTAAGAAACTTCTATTTCTGTTTCTTCAGCACAGGTTTCTAGTCAAGGCCTCAACATATGCATAATCGGAGGGGCTCTCAAAGGGAGCAGAGCAAGTGAGCAATAGGAGAGATCTAACTGGATAAGTAATCTGATGCTCTCTGAGTTTGGTGGGTAATTGAAACTGACTTTTTCTCTCATTGAAAATGTTCACAGGATCTTTGGAGAGCCCATCCCAATCATTACACATCTAATTAAGATTTCTTGAAAGATTCTATGCCTTTTCAGAGCTTATGACTTATGGATCTCAATAGTCTCTCTTTTCCAGCTCTTCCCTTTCTGTTGGACACTGCCTTATCATCTTTGTGATGAAAAATCTGTTTAAAAGAAAACCAAAGGCCATCCCACAAGGCTCAAATCTGATCCACTGAGAATATACTCTGCACTGTTGTTAGTGAAAGCACAGCTAGATATGAGGATAACAATAATTATAATTAATGCTAAGTGTATACTATGTTCCAGGCATTGGTACATGTATTGATTTGTTAAACACTCCCAAAAAGATGAGGGCAATATTGTCATCCACATTTTACAGATGAAAAAACTGAGGCACAAGAAAGATTAATTTTATCAGTAGGATTCAGAATTGGGAGGGCCAACATTGGTAGCCATAGGTTCAATGTCCTCTAAATTGTACTCTTAGTCTTAGCACTAAATGTTAAGTTTAGTTTCAAAGCCATATACTCTCATTCTCTCATTAGAACAGATTCCAATGAACCAGTATCTCACCAATAAGCTCTTCCAAGCATGGCATCAAAACAAACGTCTTATAGTCCCTCGCCCCTAAACTTCAATGACAAAAATTTTCCCAGTGATTCCATGGAGCCCCCTCACTAGATTTGAAATGAGGTGTGCCACAATACTCCAAGTACCTTCTCTGAAAAGAATTACTCCCATCTCAGCCTCTTGTGCCTCAGTGACCTCAGTACACAGTCACAGATCACAGAACCAATGTATTTATTCTTTGTTTATCACTCTTTGAAGCCTTGGGATAATGTAGATAGGGAAGTTTTTAATGTAATATATTCACTGAGTTTTTTTTCCCCTTGGCCTTTTCAATCTACAGCCAAAATTGAAACAGAAACCACCCTATTTTAACATCCTTTTAGAAAAATAAAAGCCATTTTCTCTAACCTAAGAGACAACACAAAAGTGTATTCTCCTAGGAATGAGTGGTATATCTCTTCGTCAATAGTGAAAACCTTAAAAGATGGATGTGTCACAGACCTCAAGAAATGTTTCAGGGTTGTGAAAGGAGGTTTTACTTTGGCTGATTTATGTGTGCAATTTCCATGAGGTGCCTGTTCTAGAGTGTTTCCAGGGATCCACTGGTTAAATCATGATGAAGGTGGCATCAGCCTGTCAGTGTTCAATTTGGCTTGAAGGTATGTTATCAATTTCCAGAGTATCTAATATACTCTACTGAACCATGGGATACAGGGCTCTCTGTGATGTGGAAGTCTTTATGTCAATCTGTCCCATAGGTTAGGGTGCTGCTACCTGTCATGGCTTGTGTCTAGATGTCCCCTCAAAGCCTCATGTGGTTTTAGATGTGGTTTTTGCAGAGGTGGCTGACTCTAGAGAGTGTGTGATGCTGGGATTAAGGGCTGGGATTACTAAATCAGTCCACTGATTGGTTTGGCACTGCCCTAATTGAAGTAGCCTAAATAGAGTATAAAAGGGTCAGAAAGGCACTGTTAAAATCCCTTGTTGTTTTTGCTACATGTCCACCGTGAACTGTTTCTCTGGGACACTTATCTGCCATTCCACTCTACCTTGGAGACAGCCAACTGTGGATTGAAACCTCTACAAACTATAAACCAGATAAACCTTTGCTCTTTTAACTTGGAGTGTTGGGTATTTTGTCTCAGCAAAGAAAAAAGTAACTAAGGCACTATCTCTCCTCTCCAAACGCTTCTATCTAAAATTACTCAGAAGAGAACCCAGATAGTGACTGAATATTCACATCTCTTTTATACATTGTGGCCAGCCTTCATATTAGTAGTTTGTTAAATAAAGTAAAACATAAATGAATTTCAAGATAAAAGCAAAGCATTAAAATAGCTAATATATATTTGTTTTATTCGACTACTAATAAAAATAGTTACTGTCTAAAAAAGAAGAAAAAAATAGTGACAATCCGACAGCCTAATTTTTTACTTAAAGTTCTTCATAAAACTGTGTTTACCACCTGCAAATTCCTCCTCTTTATGGGACATTTACTTCAATTTGTCCTTTGCCCCTAAACATCAAAAGAAAAAATTCTAGTGCTTAAGAAAGTAAGACAGCAACTGTGAAGATAACAACACAATAGAGTTAATGCAAAGAAAAAAAGTTAATGTGTGAAGCACTTCACATTTATAAAATATTTTTATTCATAATATTTTATTGGATTTTGACAAAAAGAGCCATATTATACCTATAATGAAAAAGTACAGGTTTGAAAGCAAAGGCCTATATCCCAGTCTTGGGTAGCTCTTGCTGGCTATGTTATTCTGGTCAATTTACTTGCTTTTTTTTTTTTTTGCCTCCACTTCTTTGCCTGAATATGAAAACTATTTTCACTAACCACAGTAAACTAAGTACAGGATCTCTATTTATCTTTGTGTTCACAAGTCCTAGCGCAATGTCTGGAAATAAGAGCTTCTGCTGAGTAAATAAGTCTGATGAATTACAAATGAGCAGATTGGTGCTCAACAAGTTTAAGTGACCTCGTGTTACATAGTCAGTAAGGAGAATGCAATGGTAGGGTGTGAGAGCAAGGCCCAATTCTAGAGAACTGTGCAGTCGGGAAAGAAGCATTAGTCAATATAAAGAAGATCGAGGTGTATATAGACAGACTTCAGAAGCAAATGTTTCGGGGGTCCACTGAGAGAGGTTAACTCACCTTCACTCCCTGCAGACTCCTACATTTAGCAAAAAATACTATGTTTACTGTTTTTAAATGACAAAAAATTTTATCACTGACATATTTAACACAGTGTTTGATACAGATACTAATATGAAAATAAATCGCACTAATAATTATTGTGGTGGCTCAGTTCACAAATGCTTTTGTTTGTGAAAACTTTGGTTCACAAGAGCATTTGGAAAAATTTTGGGTTTTTTTGCAAACTTTATATTGGATGACAAACATGACTGCAGCCATCTTTTCCACACAGACACAAAGGTAATCTTTTCCAAAATTGTGGACCAAATTAAGTTTGTGAACCAAGGTACCATTGTATTCTTACAGTGAGTTCAGCTCTGTTATAAGTATTTTAGATGCATTCTCTTTTTTAATCTGCATGAAAACTCTACAGAGTGCTATCATTATCTTCAAATTATATATTAAAAATTGAAGTGCAGAGGGGTAAGGAAATTTGCAAAAAACACAGAGCTCATAAGTTGCAGAACTAGGGTTCTCAGCAGTGTGGCTTGAGAGCCTTAGCTCTTAGCTTCACACTTAACTGCACAGTATAGTAAATAAGAGATATAGGATTCAAAACCAGGAACATAATATGCAATTCCATAGTCTAACACAGAAGTTAAAATACAGCAAGTATATGAGATCTGAAAGCATAAGTGGGGGCCTCACAAAATAACCAAAAAAATGTGTAGAACACATGAAAATGTGTAGAAAACATAGACAGCATCTAGGGTGCATAGTGTGGAGGAGAAATACATACATACACATATATTTGTGTATATGTACACCATATATGTATAATTCCCTTCAGTATTACATTCAGTTCTGTATACTGTAATCCTGTAATAATCAATAGGTTTTTCAGAAATTTAATTCTGAAAAGATGTGGTTTTTGAGAGTATATGCTCCACTGGTGGTACACCTGAGCAGGTCATCCCTGACACAACAGAGAAAATGGTGGGAACAGCATTAGAGAGAAGTAGAACAGTGTAAACCCCTACAGGTCACATCACAAGCTAAAGGCCAGGCCTCAGATGAGTTGTATGGGAGGGGGAAGAGAAGGGTTCTCTTGCTGGTGGCAGGGAATAGCATGCAGAGCATCTGGTGGCAGGCAAAGAGTGATAGCTCAGGCAGGCAAACAGTTTTGTAGTAAACATAGTCTGTCAGTTTTACGGCCAATGATTCTAGCATCAGATTACTCTGATGAGACCTATGAAGTATAAAGAGGTAGGACAAGTTTCCAGACATAAAAACAGGATGAGAATTGGTCTCAAAGCACAGAACAAGAGCTGATGGACAGAGCACACCCACACAACTCATTAGTGTTGAGACTCACAGTATTAGAGATCCTGTCCAGAGATAACAGTGCCCCAAAAGCCTGAGAAAGAGATTATTTGGAATGCCAGTGATGGCTAAGTATCCATTGTGAAAAGATAAGACGGCTGTAGGGGAAGGGAATCAGATTCCAGAAGAGCCATTTAATTACTAAATGTCCTTATTTGTCATAAATTGACAGTTATATACTTACTAAATACTTACATAAGTTATATACTTATTAAATATTTAACACATATTTTGAATGAACAACAAATTTTAAAATTCTGTAATTTATTGAATATTCAAGTCTCAACATATTTCTTTTGGTAATTAAATATATATCACATTAAATTTCATTTTAAATACTAAAATTTAATGTGAGAATTATTTGCCTTTGTCTGACAATGATATGCCAACCTTTTTTACCATGATGCAGCATAACTTGCTCGACATTCAAATTCACATGCAATTCCTTCCTTCTTTCTTTCCATGCCCCATAAAGTATAATGTAATCAGTTCCTTAAGTCACTGGTGATAGGAATAACATATCAGAAATACCTAGTCATTTCCCCAAATTTATATTTTGAGAGCCACGCTAAAAGTAATGTCAGATATCTACATTTCTAATTCAGTGTTCTTGAAGGTAGCCTGTCCTGACAACTGCTCTGACAGTCTGACCCTTGCACTCCAATTAAATATAAAAGCAGACCTGGATCTTTTTCATCCAGTTGTCCTGTCAAGCCTAGTATAACTTGACTGTCATATAAAGCTCTTTAAATCAGCCTGGCAAGAAAGTATGATTGTAGTACAGATTTTAACATTCAGAAATATTCACTCCCCTTACACTTACGCAGATTTTGAGGGTCAAAGCTATGCATTTTTATGAGATATTTTATTATATTTTAACCTGTACGAAGAGCAGTGTATTAGAACAGAAAAAAAACTTTCTCCTATAGTCCTGAAGTGATTTGGTATAAGGAAAATACTAAGGAAGGTTTTTATGACTTATTGGAAGTTCCAAGTTGACAAAATGAGAAAGTTTTATCTAAGAGATGAATGCAAACTTTAAATTCTACAGCACTTTTAGAAACTAAGCATCTGGTCAAAATAGATGAGCATTTAGAAAAAGGACAAAAGTGTAGAGTTTTGAATTTTCTTAAACATATGATGCTTCCAAGAGGAACGACAGCATGTTTCAGCAAAAATTTAAATACTAAAAATCCTTATTATATAAGTTTAAGCACAGAAACTTTAGACATACTTTTTTCTATTTATTTTAAATGTAATATAATTTTTTTGTGGTACTGAGGATTGAACTCCAGGCCTTCACATCGAGCTATTTTCCCAGCTTTTTCCCTCTTTCTCTTTCTCTTTCTCTCTTTCTTTCTTCCTTTCCCTCTTTCTTCCTTTCTTTCTTTCTTTCTTCCTTTCTCTCTTTTTTCTTTCTTTCTCTCTCTCTCTCTCTCTCTCTCTCTCTCATTTCTTTTTTCTTTAATTTTGAGACAGGGTCTCACTAAGTTTCCCAGGCTGAGCTTGAATTTAGGATCCTCCTGCCTCGGCCAACCAGAGTGCTGGAGTTTCAGGTAAGCACCACTGTGGCAAGCTGTAACTCTTATCATAGTTCCAATGATGATGAATTTTTAACCTCCTTCAGATTTATAATGGTACAGCAAGCTATTGATAACACTACTTTGTTTATCATTATTACGCCAATTATTTTCTTTTTAGGAGGTGGCTGTCAGGTCATTCTGGCTTCAGTCCCCATGGGTTGACTGAATCACTTTTTCTTTTCGTTTAATTTATTACAGGTTAGATCATAACCCCATAATTTAACAGAGTGAACTATTCAAATGTCTAGAACTTTTTCTTAAAACCTTAAATTTTAAAAACCCACGTTTAATACAGCTAGTCTACCTTCCTTATTTATTTTGTCAATAATATTAACACCCGCTGCTCTCTAAGGTGTCTCTTTTCTCTTAAATTACAAAGTTAATCTTTCTTTTCTAAGAGTTACTTGAAGAAAGATCATTTTAGTACTTATAAAAGGGAAAGATTGACAGTACTGGCTGAAGTCAGGCAGAAAGCAGTCAGCCCTTTGGAAGTATTTCTGACAGCCACGCTAATGCACTACAACGCTGACAGGAAGCTTCCTCTAGATTCAAGAAAAAAGCAGTTTGGGAAGATCCTGTCAGTAACTTAAATCTGGGCCAAACGATTCTTATTGTGGGCTGTTAGCAAATGTCTACCCTAGACAAACTGGAGATGACCAAGCTTGTGTTTCACATGAAAAATATGAGCATAGCCATCTTCAAATGAAAGAAGCTTTCCTGAAAATTAGGATGTTATTTTTTGAAGTAGTATATTGGGCTTACCATCTCAGGTACTTTCTACAAGTAGTTATTTGATTTTTTTTTCTTCCTGAATTTTAAGGGCTCTGCATTGAGTTCAGTTTTGTTTACTAGAAAAATATGAGAACAAGTTTAATGCTGTGACATATATTTACTGAGAGAAATAATATGGCAAGCAGAACTGAAGACATAGCAACTGACATATCATAGAAAGCTTTGCAGCCAACAATAGCTGCAAAATCACTAGTGGACTGAAAATATGTAATTACAAAACTCAGACTTAAATGTATAAATGTAAACCATCACATAAGAAAACACAATCAAGTAAATTGTCTTGTTTGGTGCTTAAATAATGGATGAAGCATATCATAACCATGACTGCTATTTTAGATGCCTTGATTTGCTTCAGCAACTGGACCTTGGGTCCATTTCTCTGCAGTATAAAACTGAACCATGTGAAGTCCTTTGCCCTGAGCAATTTCTTGTTAGGGGAAAAAATTAAAATTGGCCCTATAGAAATTCATAAATGGGAACTCTGAAAAACAATCTTTCTAAATGAATTTTCCTTCTTATGAAAAGTACACATTTTGTTTTGTGAGAAGGCAAGACAAAACAAAAGATGGATACTTGTCCTTCTTCCCCCTTAGATAAGCTATTTATGCTAGAAATTTAATACTAAGTCACAGGAAAGCCATTATGAATTAGGTGGGAAAGGGTAGACTGGGTTTTAAATGTGACATTACTAATTTTAAATATCTATAATAAGTCTTTCTAATTAATTTAGAAAGTCATTAGAAAGTGTAATGGTTAATTTTACGTGCAAAGTCGACTGACCTAAGAGATGCTCAGATAGCTGATAAGACAATATTCCTGGATGTGGCTGTGAAGATTTTTCCAGAATAGATTAGTTTGCAGCAGTAGACTGAGGAAATAAGATCCAGTACTACCAAAGTAGGCGGATACCATCCACTCCATGAGGGCCCCTAAATAGAGCCAAAAGGTAGAGGCAGAATGAATTTTCTCTTTGGCAGTTGGCACATTCATTCTCTTCAGTCCTAATATATAAGAATTCTTGGTGCCTGTACCTAACTGCAGAGCCAATGCCAGCATCCCCCAACAGCCCATTCTCCTATATCCTCACCCTGTCCTCAGGGCTTCTGCATCACACTGAGAATTAGACCAGGGGCTCTAGTGGTTCTCAGACCTTTGGACTCAGGTTGAATGACACTACTGGCTTTCCTGGTTCTTACCTTCCAGTGACATATCTTTGAACTTCTTGGACTTCATAATTGCATGACCCCTTTCCCATAATAAATCCTCTTTTATATATCTATCTACCTTATATCTATATAGATATTATTGGTTATCTTTATTTAGAGAACGCTAATACAGACTATTTGCTATAATACATAAAGTATACATAAATGATGTTTGCATAGTATGTGATGGTTCTTGCAAAAAGAATTTTACAATATTTATTTTTTAAACATTCCCTCCTCAACTTTGTTTATGAACAGTTTACATTATATTAAACAGAATGAACATCATCTCATTCTTCTCTGTCATATGGACAATAATCAGAAGAACTTAAAATGTTTAATGTATAAAGATTTGGTGTCATAAGTGACTATTAGAGAATTGTGAAGTAATGTCACTAATCTCTTTGACATGCTTAGATTTTTCTGCTTCTACTTGCCTGTTTCCACCTTTTATTACCTCATCTACAATATGTAGCGCAGCTAAAGTAACCAAAAAAATAACAAAACAGAGCCCCCAAAAACTCATTATTTTATTATCCCTGTGCATGAAACCTTTCAATGGCTTTCCTCTGGCACAAGACGAAGTCCAGATTCTTTAAATAACTTGAGAAGCCCTTCATTATCTCTCCCCTGCCTATTTCTTTGGATTCATCTCTCCCCATGCCCCAATGTCATGTTTCTCTCCAGTTAGCCTCAACTTCTCCCGGCCCCTCTAATTCCTCTATGCTTTCTTTTCTCTCTATGTGAATCAGTCTATCCCCTCCTATCCTTGATCCATTTCTCTCCCACACCTTTCATCATCTAATTCCAATCTTCATAATGTATAAACTATCTACCTAGTTTTCCTTGTCTCTAGGAAGCCTTCCCTGACTCTCCACTATCAAGGCACTCACCACATTTCATGACATCATTTAGTTTGTGTCATTTCTCACCCATTAGATAATAAGACTGTGATGATTTTATGCTGTATCTTCAACACCCATTTTACTGACATCAATTGAACACCTATTATGCTCAACTTATTTGAAGCACTGAGAAAACAGCAAAGAGACAAGCAAAGTCCTTGCCTTGGAAAACACATCACCTGTACATACAATGACTATTTGTCAAAATGAGCAGAGCAAAAGGAAACAGGAGAGCATAAAACAAAGAAAAAGAATGATCAAGAAGAGTATAGAATAGAATAAGAAAGCCAGAAATATGGAAGGCAAAGGTGGAAATGAGTCTTAGAAATCTAGGTTGATCTCTTTAAAAGACCCCACTCCGTGACTAGATAAGCCATAAATTTTTAAAAACTATCCTTTGCCATTGGCTTGTGGGATCATTTGAAGAGGAAAAATTGTTTCTTCCTTCATTCTACTTGCAGCCAAGTACATCCAGATCCTGTCATGTTTGTAATCCAGCAATGTGCTCCAGAGCCATCTGCTGTGCACAAGAACAAGGCTTCAGAACCCAAATGATATACATAAACCCAAGGAAAGCAAACTAGAAGCTTGTCTTTAAAAGCATTGATTTTCCAAAATGTATTCACTGAAAAAAAAATCTGCTTTAAAACAGTGAATATATTATGCAAGTGAAATTTGACCTTTCAACCTGCTTGGTATGGTGCATCATTACACTTTTTGCAGATGATTCATCCAGAATTAAACTGATTTTATTTTTTATTAGACATTTGTGTAAAAAGTCAAGAAAGAGATTTAGGATCTCTCATCCTATTATACTTTTTTAAAAAACTTGTTTATATCACTTTTTACCACAAAATGCAGATCTTTAAGTCATAAAAACTATTAGGACAGAAGCAAGAAAATCAAACCAAATGGTGTGTAATTTTGCACACAGAAATAATGACAGATGCAACCTACACTGTAAGATTCAGTTTTCTAGAAACACATATCAAGTGATGATCACATGGTAAAATCCCTTTGCCTACCATTCTAAATTATTAATCAATTTCAACTTCCATATCATACCATCTATTTCTTCCTTGGACTATAAGTAGCAGCAAATTCAAAAATCTTACAATTCCTTGGACATGTGATGCTCTTCCAACCTCCTGTGCCTTTGAACCTGTCATTTTCTCTGAAGGGATATTCCCTGCTCTCTTTGTTTTACTAGTCAAACTCCAACTTTTTATCTGAACTTTACCTAAACATTACCTGTATTGTGAAGCCCTTGTGAGTGTTGTAGGCAGGCATAAGAGGAGCAATCATTTTCATCATAAGCAAATTAGAATCTAAAGAATTGATTGGATTTAGATGTCAAAAAAGGTGAAAAACATATTCAGTGGTGGAATAAACTGAGTAAACAAAAGTGTATATTTTCTCAACTGTAAACATAAAGGCAAAAAAACTGTCCTCCATATCTTAATCAGTTTAACTCCAATTTTTAAACTTACTCAAAACACTAGCATTTTAGTCAAAATCTACTTTGTAAATGAATTTATTTGTATTAAACTTTTTTTCACATTTCCAATCCTAAATTCTTCCAGATTTTTTTTCAAGTTCTTACCCCCAGCCTGTCCTTCCCACAGAGAAGTCTTTCAGAATTCTGTGCCCTCTCCCGTTGAGTGTTCAACAGTCTGAGGAGCTGTTCCTGAATAGACTCCCTCTAAAGATTCCAAGATGTCATCTTGTCTCTCCTTCTGAGATTCCACCCAGAGCTAGCCTTTATGACAATGGGTAATTAGGGATCACAGTTTCAGTCTGAGCTGTTGTATCACAGCATTACATGCACCAACTGCAAAAGAAGATCTGCTTCTCTGTTATGTTCAAAACACAGCAGATTTGTCAGGAACAGTCTGATTTAATATATAAAGTGCCTGTGGGCATAACAATGATGCAGGAAATAACAGAATGGCATTAACCCTTTCTGTCTATGTTTTCTTAGACGGAAGTGAAGATTATTCTTTCCATTTTAACTCACTAGGGTATTGTGGGTATTAATGAATTGTAACATATCAGATTTTCACATGAGCCACAAGATCTCTCAGTCCAACCCTATAAGTTAATAGACACACCTTTCTTTTGCCCAATCACACAACAAATTAGTGGAAAAAAGAGAGACAAGAAGCCAGGTGGCCAGCTTCATAGTTTCCACATTGTAAACTATTTCTCCAAAGTAAGCACCCCAGAATTTATGAAACTCACCCAGTTGTATGCCTCAGATCCCTATACTTTCTTAGTTATTTTTGAATATTTACTTTCAAATATGGATGGCAAGAAATACTAGTGTAGTTATACCTCACTTTTTGCAATTTATTTTTCTAATGGCAAGATCTAAATATTTTTTCAAAATAAGTAGCATCCAACCATGAATAGAGTTAAATGGGATATGAGTCAAGGTTTTTCAGAGAAATAGATCTAGTAGAATATATATAAATACATGAAGTGATTTACAACAATAAATTGGTTCATATAATATGGAGGCTAAGAACTTGCACAAAATTTCTCCCACAAGCTGTAGGACCAGGAAACCTGAGGGTGTTATCTAATTGGAGTTCACATGCATGACAGCTGGTGTGCTGGTGTGGGGCACTGTGTGAGTCTGAATCCAAAGAACAGAGAATCTAGAGCTCTGATGTCTAAGCACAAGAGAAGATGGATGTCCTGGTTCCACAAGAAATATCAGATTTGCCTTTCCTTTTACTTTTGTTCTGTGGAAACCTTCGGTACATTTTGATGCTTCTGCTCTCAGGTGAATATTATTTACTCACTAGTCTAATAATTTATGTAGTAATTTCTTCTTACAGAAATACCCTCACAGCTACACTTAGAAATAATGTTTTATCAGCTGTGTGGATATGACCTAACCAAACAGGTTGACACATAAATTAACCATCACAGATGGTACAGGTATTAATCACTACTTTTAATGACTAGTGTTTTCATAGTGCAACCTGATAAGAAAACAAAGTATTCCCTCTCTAGTTTTGCACAATAGTTTGAGACCACTGAGATAAAAATGTTTTGTAAACTCTCAAATATGTATGTGAAGAATTGTATCATTAAAGATTCAATATATTAAAGTTAGTAATATTAACATTAACAAATTACCTAAAATAATCTCTCTGTGCTCTATGATTTATATGGTACATTTAGGAAAAATTATTTCTGTGCTCATTTCCATAGGTCTTTTCCATATAAACTATAGATGAAAAACCTTAAAAATACACTAGAAAGGAAAGACTAGCATAACTAGTCTTCTGTAGAGCTTGGGGAGAGAGAGAGAAGGAGAAGGTCAGGGAGAGGGAGTGACAGAGAGAGAGAAAAACCCAATGAAGATTCTAGGGAAGAATACTACCGTTCAGAGAAGATAATAGTATTTTCAACTCTATTATTATTAGCTATCCCTCTAGGACTTTATCATACATTATATTTGCAAAACTATAATGAGTGATAGGTTATTTTGAAATAAAATTGCCTACAGTGCCAGCAGTGTTTAAATTATCAACACCCAGATGTAATAGCAATCCTTATAATAATACATATGCTTAATTCTCCCACATTATAGCAATACTAGATTGTGTCCTGCATTATCTACCTCCTAGGATGGAGAAGAAAATGTAATTTAACAGATGTCCCCAGAATAGTGTTATCCGTTGAATGATGTAGCACCTATGTTCCTATTGAAAGAGAATACTGAGAAATAGGTGGCAATGAATTATTTTCCAGAGCAATTTTGGAAGAAGCAAGTGAAAATGATCCTAATTCTTGATCTTTGAATAGCACAGTAAGCACTGTTATATTACAGGAGCAAAAAAATTAGCATTCATTGAGCTGTTTATACATTTAGACAAGGCATTAAAATGCAGTATAGTTCCAGGTATACAGTGTGAAAAAGAGAATGAGAAAGTCTTTCTGTAGTTATAAAAATTTTTAGCAAAGGGAAAACAAACCTGCTGATTTAGTCATTCAAGTTTATTTGAAATAATTTCTCATCTGTCCCTATTTTTTATGGAAAATACATTCAAATATAAATTTCCAAAGTAGATAATTCTTTCATAATCAGACCAGAGAGGATGGATTAGAGTTGGAGGGGGAAGGAGGCAGGGTGGAAAGACCAGAAGGATAAGGGAAGGAAATAGCTCATGTGCCTGAGTGACCAGGTGAGACAGTGGAGTTATAGAGCTGTAGAGAGCCCACTCCTAGCTAGAAATAGTTAGATTCTCTTTAATACCAGCAATATCAACAACCATCATTTAGCCATGAAAAAATTAACAGACTCTTTCAGCTCAAGTACAAAAAGTAAGTTCAGGGTTTTTAAAAATCCAAGACTTTGAGACAACATCCTTCAAAAGTCCTTGGCACTGACAGTAAAGGCCCGGAACATGGTACAGCCATCAGGAAGTCTGTCATATATGGAGTTATAAAAAAAGACTAGTTTCATATATTTGTTGCCTAAAACTTTGCCATTTACCATAGATTTCTATAGTGTTTACCATCCTATAAAAACTAGTTTCTGTCATAGTCTGTTTTGTGTAGCTGTAACAGAATATCTGAGACTGGACAATTTATGGAGAATGGGGATTTATTTCTTACAATTGCAGAGGCTGGGACATCCAGGTCAATGGTTGGCAAGTACCTTCTTGCTGCCTATATCATCCTGCTCCAGAAGGGCAAGACAATACATGCATGCCAGGCAAGAGAGAGAGAAAGAGAGAGAGAGACCAAACTCATTCTTTTTATCAGGAACCCACTCCTATGATGACTAATTCACTCCCACACTAAAGATATGAATCCATTCATAAGAATGGAGCCCTCATGACCTAAAGTCCCCCACCCAGCACTGCTGCACTGGGTATTAAATTTCCAACACATGAGCTTTTGGTGACACATTCAAAACACAGCCGTTATTAAGAGCCAATGACTTGTTGAAACTAAAAAATCAATCATCTGATAAAACAGGGAATAGTGGTTCCTAGAGACAGCAAACTGTGAGAGGAAAAGGAAAGATGTTAAATAGGGGACACTAAACACAGTTAGAAAAGGAGGAATCAGTTCTGGTTTTTTATAGTGCAAAGGGTAACTATTGGTTAACGCAATCTATGATATATTTCAAAATGACTAGAGGAGTACACAATTCCAACACTTAAAAATGATTAATGTTTGAAAAGATGTAAGTGCTTTTTTCCTTGATTTTATCATTACACTTTATATACACGTATCAGGTTTCCATAATGTACCCTATAAAATTATACAAATATTTTGTCTCAATTTAAGAAAAAAATATATATTTTTGATATGTCACAAGGGGTTTTTGCATAGAATAAGAGTAATGTGGCCTCTGTGAATCCCATGACATTCATGAAATACCATGTGTGTGTATGTGACAGTATTTATGAGTGCATTTTGAAGGAAAGTAGCTTATCCAATATGCCATGTTTTCACATAAAGAAGAGAAACACTTAAGAAAGACAAATCCAGACAGCTATTATCATGCAAGTCAACTTTAGGCCGAATTCTGGTCTGCTAGCATTCGATCATAGATGATGATCCTTGATAACAGAATACCATCTGTGAAGTCTGAAGATGAATAAAATATGTCTTCAGCAACAAGTGGGATCTCTTCTTATTAAAAGGCTTCTGCACAGCAAGAGAAACCACCGGCAGTATGAAGAGACAACCCACAATGTGGGAAAAAATCTTCACCTGCTCTTCCTCAGACGAAGGTCTACTATCCAATCTATAAAGAATTTAAAAAGATTAGACCTCCCAAATTTAAAGACCCAATCCAAAAATGGGCATCTGAAATGAACAGACATTTCTCAGACAAAGAAGTAGAAATAGTAAATAAATACATGAAAAAATGTTCAACATCATTGGTCATTCGAGAGATGCAAATGAAAACAATGCTGAGATTCCACTTCACTCCAGAAAGAATGGCTGCTATCATGAAATCAACCAATAACAAATGCTGTCGTGGGGCTGTGGGGAAAGAGGAACCCTGCTCCACTGCTGGTGGGAGTGTAGACTGGTGCAACCACTGTGGCAATCAGTATGGAGATACCTCAAAGAACTAGGACTGGAAGTCCCATTTGACCCCGCTATTCCACTGCTGGGGATCTTCCCCAAAGAATTAAAAGAATCATACCACAGTGATATATGTGCGCCCATGTTCATAGCAGCACAGTTTGTGATAGCTAAAACTTGGAAACAGCCCAAATGCCCATCAACTTGAGACTGGATAAAGAAAATTTTTTTATAAATTTTTATAAAAAATTGGTTTTTTTATAAAATGGAGTAGTACTCAGCCATAAAAAATGAGAAATTAGAGACATTTATGGCTAAGTGGATGCACATTGAGGCAATACTCTTAAGTGAAATAAATAGGACACACATGTATAAATACCAAATAGTTTCTCTGGTGTGAGAAACTGAAAGTGTAAATAAGGACTAAAATGTATAATAGGTAATGTGAAATAGGAAGAAAAGGGGCAAAGGGGAAGGAGATGGGATGGCTAGGGGAAAGGATAGAAGGGAATGGGATTAATATGAGAAACTGGAAAAATAGGAACAAAATCTTTGTAAATAGGGAGGAATGGAGGGGTTGAAGGGAGGGCTGGGCAAGGGTGAAAAATAAGAACCAAGAGAGATTATGTAAAGGTACAAATTTCCAATGATGAATGTCATTATATTGTATACCTAAAATGTACCAATGATTAGAATGAATAATCGATAATGCAAAATAGGAAGAAAAGGTCCAAAAGGGTAGGGGTAGTGGGAGGGGCAGGGGAAAGGAAAGAAGGGAAAGGAAAAATGCTGAGAAATGGAAATAAAGTCTTTGTAAATAGGGAAGGGTGGAGGGTGTGAAGGGAGGGCTAGGAATGGGGAAAAAATAACCAAGATGCATCATGTAAAGGTACAAGTTCCCAATGAGAAACATAATTGTCTTGTATACCTAAAATTTACCAATAAAAAAAATTTTTTTTTAAAAAGGGTATAATCATGACATACTGCTAACACTTACATACTCATTCTGAATAGAAATTCCAATAAAAGCAAAGAATATGATTTTTTAAAATAAAAAAATAAAAAATAAATTGAAATAGAAAATTTTAAAACCCTCAGTATAACTCAGAAATCTTTTAATTAATGATACATGAGATAAAATAACATGATCAAAAGTATTTTAGAAGAAAAATATTGTATCAATGTATAAATTTCTGAGTAGAGAAAATTGATAAATCATTTAATCTTAAAAAAATAAAATAAAAATAAAGTGGCCATGTTTGAGAACAAGATCATCCCTGAGCCTAGGCACTGTACAGATGGTTTAAATGAGGGAACTGGGGTGCTAATCTGAACTGGACAAGTTATAATGTATAAGCTAAGGAAACAACATTAAGCAATAACATTTACTGAGTTTCTGCTGCAGAGCGGCAGCTAAGAGGTATTTGACATATACTTTCTTAATTAACTCATTTAATACATGTTATCCAGAGGCCAAAATATGAGGTTTGTCCTTTGCGTCTACAAGTAAATTATTTCCATTATTAGTTTTTAATCTTTCTTCAAGTGAAGACATATTATCCTTATATTTCAGAAAAGAATAATATTTCACAGAACACTAAAGTAAGCCTCAGTGAAAAAGGGTTGTACTTGCGTCTCTAAAAAGGGGTAAAGTAGTCTTAAAGGCATGAACAGGGATGAGGAAGTAGATCAGTGACCCTGGGTTTGATTTCTAGCACCAAACACACACACACACACACACACACACACACAATAGTATAGTTCTGTAGTATAATATTATAATTTATTGATATGAGAATACAAACTATGAAAAATGAACTTATTTCTCAAGATTAGTAATTCCCAAGAGACAGAAGAACCACCACCCCCGTGACTGTTGTTGAGATAACTGGTGTAGGTGAGCACTTCCTGTGATTTGCCATAATTTTCCTGGGCACCATAGTGAATTAAAATAGAGGCTTGAAAATGCTCATCCCTCCAGCAGTACTGTTAAAATCAAAGCATTTCTGCCACACAGAAAATTTTACTGACAAACAATTAAAAATTTAAGGTAAACCTTTAATAAACACGTTAGTTAGTATCTTCTGACATCAACAAAGCTGCATATAGTGAGTTTTCCAAAGAACCGATGGTTACCTATTAAAAGTTAAAAATAAAAAGGTGTGAGGGCCGGGAATTTAGCTCAGTGGTTCCACCGCCTGCCTCACAAGTGCAAGGTCCTGAGTTCGATCCCTGGGACCTAAATAAATAAATAAATAAATAAATAAATAAATAAATAAATATAAAAAGATGTGAGAAGGTCAGTGTCTTGGTTTCATATATTTCTCAGGTGTTATTCATTCATACTGCTGCCCTTTCAAACAAAAGATATTTCAGTTATTTAATCTCTTGTTTACCATTTAGAATAATCATGGTGGCCATCAATTATCATGATGTAACCCAAGAACTTCTTGTTTTCCTTTCTGCCTGTCATCAGACTGTCTGCTCATACATTTCTAGGTACCAACCCATTTAACCTATCTCTCGAAATCTAACTAGAGCCAAGAAACTGTGAGCAAATATTTAAAATCATTATACCTCACTATTTTATGGCTATTAATCTAAATCTTTTCATGTTACAGATTTAAAATCTAATAGTTGAAGGGTTAAGACTCATTCAGTGTCACATAATGAATTATAGTAGAGTTGCATCTCACCTACAGTTTTCAGTTTGTAAAGAAAAATATTGTTTAAAGTGTTTCTACAACTCATTAAATTGTCCTTTAAATGTAGTATATGTGTTTTTATGCCTTAATTCTTATTTTTGCTGAAGTTTGAGCACCTCAAAGATGGATTGAGGAGACAATAAAAGGAAAGTCTGCAGGCAGCTTATTCTCTATTCAAACCCTTTGCCTTCATAACCATTAAATCTAGTGAGTCAAAAATGGAGGTATCTTTAAGTGTTTTTGCTTCTCTGGAAGCTTTCTTTGGGTTTCAGTAAAAAGCCTCTGTAATGTTACCATATATCAATTGACTAGTCACTCTTCTGAAGAGGGTTAAATTCTAAAACTCGCATGTTAAACAACCTATTGTGCAACTCCACTCTGAGGGCTTAGTGTGTACAAGGATATATAAGTATGCAGAACCTCTGGTTCCCTGTTCAGCACCTTTTCAGCTACCACCCACTACCTACTAATTAGATAACACTGAATATGACTTGAAAAACAGAGGGGAAACATTTACTAAGAAACATTTAGGTAGCGATCTAGTTTGCTTACTTCATTTTTTTTGTCCCCTTAGTAGTTAAGCTTGCTATATAAGAAAGAGATTAGTAAATGAAAATGTTTTTGAATTACATTCAGTCATTTTGATTAGCATCTCTGGCAACTTTTTCCTTCTCTAATAAACATATGGTAAAGCAACATGTAATGTTCCATTGATTGTAATTTGAAATCTAAAGTAATATTTGTTCATTCCTGGAACCTGAAACAAACATCTGGTGGTTAAAGCTTTAAGGAAAAAAACCACCTTAGTGTTTTGCTTCTATGATTCAAAATCAGGAGTGAGTGCATGTAGGTAAGATTAAGCCACAAAAGTTTAAGCTGGTCCACTCAGGCTATCGTAAAAAAAAAAAAAAAAAAAAGATAAAGGACAATTGGATTTTTGTTTCCTCTATGTAGGAAATAGAGACCATGCAGTAATCTGGAGGGGTCTCTTCCTTTCTGCTTTTATCCTACAATAGATATATGCTGTATACAATGTTTATCCTCCCACTGAAAAAATATTTGAATGTTTCCTTATCTCTGTCACATACGTGTTCAGAATTATTCCAGTTTGTGCATACTATCAGGTTCATATTATCATATATTTTGTCAATTAGAATTGTAGTTTTACATTAAACTTCTGTCTTGCTCTTTTATATTTCTTATGATTTATATCTAATGTCCCTCAAGAGGCTCCTGCACCCATAGGCAGATGTTTTGGAAGGTGATTGTATTATAGGGGCATTAAGGCTGACTTGGTATTAGGCAATGAGCTCTGATCAGAAGAGGCAAGTCACAGCATGATCTGGACCTTTCCTGGCTCCTCCCTTGACTCTTTCTGCTTCCTACCACCATGACACAAGCGGCTTTCCTCACTGCCCAGGCCCTTCTACTATGCTGCCCACCATGCAAAGACTAAAAGTTCTAAAAATGTGAGCCAAAATAAACCTCTCCGCTTTTAAGTTGCATGTGTAAGGTATATTGTCCCAGCAATAAGGAAACTGACAAAACAGGTTGACTGAGACAGAGAAGTAGGTCATGGCTATGACTGTACTTGACCATATGGCTTAAATGATTTTCTAACTGGTCCTTGAGAGGAATTTGGAAAAGTTTGGAAATGCTAGCTGTAGAAGCAGCAAGCCAATCTTGACAGGAGATTCTAGTAATAGCTCAGAATACCAGAATGTTGACAAAAAGGTGGTGGTAGGGGAATACCTGGCTCAGCAGGTTTTAGTTGGGAACAAGGGCTCCAATGACAGTTGGATTCCAAGCCATGTGTGTTATCCTCTGGCAGAAAATTTCCCTACATTTTTCTCAAATCTTGAGAGTTTTTAGGAGAATGATATTAAAGACAGTGGGCTAAATAATCAAGCGAAGGAAATTTCAAGGCAGCTTAACATTCAAGCTATAGCATGGATATTGGTTGCTGCTTTAAGCCAGGTTTATACTGAAAATCAGGAGGAAAAATCCACTTGAAGAATTTTCTGTTTTGCCAGTAAGAGAGTGCCTGTAAGGTGGAGCAGAGAAGATCTTGGTTGCTAAAAAAAATGATTAAAAATAGGCAAAGTACTTTGCATTGAGACAACAGGAAAGATGCCTTGAGGACATGTGAGGAGTCTGCAAGACTCCATCCATTGCAAGCTCAGGGGTACAAGTCCGCCAAGCTTTCATTTGAGAAGAGGCCCCCAGGGTACCATGCTCAAAAAAGGGCCACCTAGGGAATTTATTTGCCAGGATTCATTTCACAGTGCTCAGGATCCAGGCAGTTGGAGACCTGTACAACCATGATACAAGGAAACCTTGCTACTGCCCTAGGTGGCAACAGAACTTGGTATAGTCCACATGGTTCTTATTTTACAGGCATGCAGAGTGCAAAAGTTGAGGGGGTCTGGAATGCTTCCACCCAGATTTCAGAAAAAGGCCTGGGAGGGCAGGCAGTGTAGTACATGAAAGCATAGTACATGAAGCTGTGAGAGTGAAGCCAAGTGTGCAGTGGAAACCCCAGCAAGTTGGAGATGCCAAGAACATAGAATTTTAGCTGATGAAGCCCACAAGCAGTAAGTGGAGCCACCCCAAAAGAGAAACTACGTGTGTTACAACAGGCAAAGCTGTAATGGCAGAGCCTCCCACACCATTTAGAGTTCAATTTCTTGCCACAATTTGCCCCAAGTACTAGACATGGTGCTACAAGATTAAATGATCCCCCTGCTGGGTTTCAGTCTTGCTGTAGTCTCACTGCTTTCTATCTCATTTCTCCTTTTTGGAATGGGAATGTTTATTCTATGCCTTTGTATGTCACCAATGTTAAACTTGCCTTTTGATTTTTATAGAGGCCCACAGCTAAGAGTTTGCTTTATGTCTCAGAGGAGACTTTAGATTTGGACTTTTCAGCAATGCTGAATCTGTTAAGACTTTGGCAACTCTTAAAGATGGACAAAATGTATTTTGTATAAAGAGATGCACATGAGTTTTGGGGGGGCCAAGGGCAGAATGTTATGATTTATATCTAGAAGCCCCCTAAGAGCTTCATGAACTTATAGGTGGGGCTTCTGTAAGGTGACTGGATTATGGAAGAGTTACAGCTGGTTTGCTGTTAAGAGGTGGGGTCTGGTTTGAAAAGGCCATCACTATGAGTGTCGTCTGGAGGGTTATGTAGTCCTTCCTGGCTCCTCTCTGGACTCTCTGCTTCCTGGACACCAAGAGATGAGCACTTTTTCCTCTACCATCCCCCTCTCCATGCCACCCTCCCTTGGAGTCAGCCAACTACAGACTGAAACCTTTAACATCTGTGAGCCAAAATAAACCTCTCCTCCCTAGAGTTGCAGGTGTCAGATATTTTGTTCCAGCAATGGGGAAAATGACTAAGGCAATACTTCCTTTTAAGATTTATTCTAGCTCACACTTCCCATTTCAAGGTAACAGAACAAAATAAAGATGTACTGTTTATTGTGCAGCAGTGCTCATTTTCACCAATACTTTCAAAAAACGTTTTTATGGGCATAGTGTATTAATTAGTCTGCTGAGGTTGCCATGAGAAAATAAAATAAATTGGATACCTTTAACAATAGAATTTATTTCTCACTGTTCTGGAGACTAGAAGGCCCAAGATCAATGTGTCAGAAAGTTTGGCTCTGCCTGAAGCCTCCCTTTTTGGCTCACAGATGACTGGCTTCATTCTGAGGATTTTCCTCACAGCCTTTTCTCTGTGCCTGTACACCTGTGCTGTCTGCTCATCTTCTTATACGGATACCAATCACGCTGGTTAGAGCCAGATCCTTATGATTTAATTTACTCTTAATTACCTCTTTAAAAACCTTGTGTTTAAATATGATCCTTTTGGGGGATAAGACTTCATTGTATGTTTTGAGGGAGCACGATTCAGATCACAGCAGGTAACAAAGCTATTTGTCAAATATTCTGTATACTTTCCCCTTCAGGGAAAAAGCAAGTGTTATGAAGAAATTTGAGAAAATTGTCCTTTAAATATTATATCAAGTTACTTAAAATATAAATTTACATATGAATCATTTATGTGAGATATCGATTATAAGTGAAAAGATGAAGGAACATAAAATAGCCATTAACTCTTTTTTTTTTTGGCCTCTTATTAAACTCACAAAGATTTAGCAAATGAACAGCCAGATAGATTAGTAGTTCAGACTTCCACATTTTGTTTGCCAGAACAAAGAAAGCTCCAGAGTCAGAAATGTCAGATGAGACTGCCGCTCACTAGCTCAAATCTACGGATCTGGTCTTTATTCTCTGAATGTGTGGCTTCCATATTTGAAATGAGCCTGAGTTTTACTTAAGTGGCTTCAATGTGCAGAGCAACAAAACTGAGGCACTTTAGCCCCAAACATACGGTTAAACAAGGACGTTGTAGTATTTGTTCACAAGTACAAGTAAAAGTGTCCCTGTCCCCTCATAAAGACTATACCAGTTTGTTTCAGAACATCACTTTATCTTCAA
The DNA here is from genome assembly GCF_053883595.1 of Heterocephalus glaber. NCBI lineage: Eukaryota > Metazoa > Chordata > Mammalia > Rodentia > Bathyergidae > Heterocephalus > Heterocephalus glaber. Next base: position 45,915,342 of record NW_028258138.1, read on the forward strand.
TTAAAGCATTTACAATGTTTCCATTTCTTAATTTTGTTAGTGTCTTGTTTGGGATTACCAGATTTACCAAATAAATATAAACCATGCCCATGTAAGTTCGAATTGCAGGTAAATGATATTTTTAGTACATATAAGTCTCATTCGATATTTGGGACACACTTGTACAAAAAAATTCTTCATGGGATATACTAAAAAGTGATTTGATATTTATCTGAAATTCAGTTTTAACTGTGGGTCCTGTCTTTTTTTTCTGGCAACTCTACTTCAGGTTAAAGAATGAATCCTTATAACTCCCTGTGCCCACCTTTTCCCCCATCCTCTTAAACTGCATCATTCTCTGAAAATTTTTCTAGTCTTAAATTTATGCTGCTTTTAAACTCTGTCCCAAAGAGTGAAAACATCAGTCCTCAGGCTCCCTTCCATTTAACTGCTCTGATATGTGTTTACAAATTTGTGTTAAAACATTAAACTTAGTTGAATCCAACTTCTACCTCTATGCTGAAGTATTTACATCTTTATGTCCATGTCCAATAATACTATTGTGACAGCATTAGTAGACATTAGGTACATAATAATATGATAAGAAATCTCCATATCGCTAAACCCTAGGCTCAGTCTGTTCATCTGTAAAATCTGGAGATTGGATTCAAGGTGTTTTCCCCAAGGCTCCTTCTGACAATTCCATGCTAATAGTCTTTGAAATTAGGACTCCATTAATTCTTTCACTGACGCTGGTGCACCTAAATGGTTCTCATCTCATAAGAATCCCTTTACTCTTCAAGTAAATAGTATTTGGATTACTAAATAAGTAATGATTAATTACTCAATTAATAATTAATAAATTCACCTTAAAAGATTTGTTTGAGCTAAATTCCTTAAGAGGCGAAAGGCATACCCTTTCTTTCCACTCATATTCCCTTTAACAACAGACTTTTCCTTCAGTGGGAGAGCAGATGTTGTGATAGTGAAAATGGTGACTGAAAATACTGATAATGTCGAAACATTTCCATTGCTTTGGGTTCTGACTGTTGGAAATAATTTTGCTGTTAACTGAAGCCTTCGCTTGTTGAAACGCGACCTGGAGCCGCTCCTTGTTCTCTACCGCCATCTAGTGGCGGTGGAATTTCCCTTATCGTCCCAACTTGGAATTCAGACTGCAAAAATTTTAAAGATTGTAAATCAAATGGATGAATTATTTTATTCTTGTCACTGCAGTAAAAGGGATTTATAGCGTGTTTCAGAAGATAAAATGTAATAAATATTAATAAAATTTAAGTATAATACAATGGCAGACTTTAATACTTGAGCAGTATAGCTTAAATTCGTGCAATTTAATCTATAATATGTTCAAGTGTTAACTTGACCACTGAAAAGAGAAAATAAAAGCTAGCCTAAAGTGGTTTTTAAAAAATATTATCCTTCTCAAGTGCTCTTGTATAGTCTTAAGTAATCTTTTTCTTTAAAATAAATATAATCATAGTAAATGAAAAGGAAGAAAAAGAAGTAATTCGGATAAATTGGTGCAGAATATCTCAGTTCTGTATTTAACCACTCTGTTCAATTAAGTTAGAGCTTTGCAGTCATTATTATTTAGAAATGTAATATAATGCTTAATGAGTGTTGAATGATATGTAGTTTTAATATCCTATAATCTGGAACTTTCTTCAAATGGCATAATACTGGATTTAATTGTGTGAATCTAAAGTAAAAATAAATTTCTTTAATGAACAAAATAAAATATTTTTGAAGTGTGACTTTTTTCCTATTAAAGCTTCTTTTCACTGATATAGGAAAATTATTTCTGACATTTTAATATTATTCTGACTTTTAATTTAAAATGCCAACACTGTTCTGTAGTATTTAAATCTTTCTAACAAAAGATATTTAATTAGAATACCACTTTGTTTCTTAATTTACTTGTGAATGAACTGAGAAATCTTCAATTTATTTTTCAGGGTGGGAAAATCCCCATAAGGTGGACAGCTCCAGAGGCTATTGCCTACCGAAAATTCTCCTCAGCAAGTGATGCATGGAGCTATGGCATCGTCATGTGGGAGGTCATGTCCTATGGAGAGAGACCTTACTGGGAAATGTCTAACCAAGATGTAAGTGTGCTGCAGGGACAGTGCTGTCATTCTGTAGCTGTAAAGACATTAGCTTTTGAGGGAGAAATACACCTTTTGTTCTCACTCAGATTAGCCCTTACCTTTTTAAGAGTTGCTCTGGGTCAATGGCTAGGTTTGAGAAGCTGAGGAAACTTTCACTGTGAGTTGATTTTGAAGTCTAGGCCAGCTAAAAGGCTTTGCCCTATGAGCTCCTGCTCCGCATGTTACCTCTAAGATTTCCTCATTGTTCTAATGTGAAAGACTGTGCTCATCCAGAAGTCTGAACCTACAAGTAAAATGAAAGAGTAATGCCTACTTTTCATTTCTACCATAAAGCAATTCAGTGTACTGCCATAGAAGGCAAATAAATTTAGTCTAGATATCACTTTCAAGAAAGAGTAAATGCTTTCAGGCAATGCTTTATCAATATATGTCATCTAGAATTGTTCTTTTGAGATACATGATCTTTTGTGCAATCTGTCTTACTTTTATTTTCTCTATACAATTACTTTGGTGGCTGATAATATTATAGAACAGGATAGTTCACACGTTTTACCTCTATGACCTGTCCATGATGATAGAAATGGTGATCAGTGCACTGTCCAAACTGAAAATATATTTTCATTTCCTGCTTCCTCATTTCAGAATTTAGGCACTGTCTACTCATTTGCTTTCCTCAAAGCAACTGATGGTTTCTGAGACAATGGTGATGGAAAATGACCTCTGATGTGATTTTAAATGTCCATAGATACAAAGAAAGACTATATAGCCATAAATAATTCCTGAACATACAAAGTACACTTATTGCAACATCTCATTGCTTTCTTTGTTAATCATTGGCGCAAAGCTCTTACACCTCCCCACCTCACATTTTATTATTCCATCCCAACTTCAAACTGTTCAAGTTTCTTAAGTACTTAAGTAACAGAGAAAGTCCTTTTCTAATGTCAGGCATAGACAAGATTGGATTTTAGTTAGCTGGCAACAGCTAATGTTTCTCTGTGTCACATTGAATTGCATCCGTAGCTCAGTTCTGTGGGTGTCTACTGATTGTAGATAATGCCAAGTCCAGAAAGCTACACCATAGCAGAGTTGAGGTCAAATATGCTGCTCAGTCTTTGCTCTCCAAAGCATAACATCAAAACACAAAGCCAGCGTGGCAGTGCTGCAGAGCATCTGGCCTCATATACAGATATGCCATAACCAGCAACCTCTGCTCCACCTTTAATACTTAAACATTTTAGAGTAAAGATATTTGACTACAGTCTGCTATTCTTCAGGGAATTTTATTTGTAGGATCTCATTGCTCTCCCCTGCCACACTGCCACATGGCCTTCTATGGGGTAATTCCTGACTGTCTTCCAGCTCTTCTTAATGTTTCATTCCAGAGACAGATTTGTCCTTTACTCCTGAAATAAACTCACATTTTGAGTTAAGATTTTCTTTTATTTTTTATTGTCTGTTATTTTGTTGTTATTTTTAATCAGTTAGCTGAGGTAATGGAAGTCCTGATGTCACTACAGTTCCTGCTGTGCTCTAAACCACAGTATCATTTGCCTACTTATTCTATTTTGACACAACAGAAATAAGCTAGCCAAGCAAATCTCCAAAATTAAGAACCCTCCTGATGAGTCTTCACTACAAGGAAGAGGCTGTGCTGCAAGTACTTCTTTTATTATGTCATTTAGGCTTGCTTTAACCAATTCCCTGAGAGTTAAACATCTAAATATTGCCTTCCTTAGAGGGTGCTAAACTTTACTAATACAATCCTATGAGTAAAAAGTTCTTTAGTATTTACAGATGAATATGTATATTTATTTGCACATTATGTACAAGCACTGCTGTACTAATATATTCATTTAAATTATTTACTAGATGCTTTCTCTAGTCTAGGAATCAGGGTTACAGAAGAGAACAAATGTTACACCTGGAAAGGACCGTAAAAATTAGTCCAGTCCCTTTGTTTAGTTGGGCATAAGACTGAAGCATAGAGAACTAACATTATCCTAGAATCACATAGCAATTGATTTGTCAGTGCTCTTTGGAAATCATTCTAATAAACTCCCAGACTAACTCATGGCCAAAGAAAAGAAAAGAAGGAATAATGGTGTTTTTGGTGGTGGTTGTTTAACAGTCCACATAGCTCCCCAAGCAGAGCTGGTGGGCTCTTGCACTCATGGACCTTACACTTTAGTAGGAGAGAGACAGACTGTATAAATATAAATAAGTAAAAGACATAATATGTGATATGGTAATCACTATTAATGGGTGAAAAAAGCAAGAACAGAAGGTAAGAAATACTGAGGGTTTAATGAAATAAATTGTGTATACTGTAGAATATATTTATAAAAGTCATTCATTTATGATCGTAAGTCATAGTCATTCTTATTAGACACTCATAAACATTCTTATAATAGAATGAGACAAATAAATACAAAGAGCAGTCCCATGACTTTTTTCTAACTCCTAGATTTTCTTGTCTCCTAAGGTACATTCCAGTTACCAGTTTAGTGTCAATGACCATGGTTATATGAATTAATATTCAGTCATGAAAGTCGCTTCATTTTTCATTACCTCAGTTTGATGACCAATAAATACAATAAAAGGCTCGAGAAGATTTGAAATGTGACTATTAATAATAACATGCTAAGATTTTATAATCTTTGAAAAGAATAATTATCACTTTGGGAATTTCTGTTTGAAACCAGAAATGGCTTAATCAAAAATTTCCCAGCTGCTCTCTCCAAATACTAGGTTTTCCCTATTTGTCCTCCATCCCTTATTTATTTGGTCAAAGTATAATCTTATGTTTGACATTTTCCAAGAAGATGCATTTTAAATAAAGAAAGTAATATGATAGATAATAAAATTCAACTATGTTCTGTTTGAATATTTTATATATTTTACTATATTTTGATAAGTTTAGCAAAGCTATGCACACAGACCAAGTGTAATGGGTCACAAGTTTGAGCCCAGCCAAAGAAACTGAGTGACTTAGAGAGACCCTGCCTCAAAATTTAAAAATAAACAAATAATAAAAGCAAGTCCGAGCTGTAGATCAGTGTGAAGGCTCTGGGTTCAACTTCAGTACTTTAAAAAATACGATTCAAACTGTTATTTCCTAAAGTTTAGGACTTTCTTGATCACAGTGTGGGTGCCAAGAATCAGATAGGACTTTCACAGAGTGCAGCAGGTAAAGTGAAGATGCCAGGCCCTAAGACAGATGCTTTAGGCAGCCACTTCTGCAGGAAAAAAGCCTAAATGTGCAATTTTCAACATAAGCCACCATGTAAATTGTTCTTAATTATTGCCTACGGTAGTCCAGACTCTGTTGTCAGCTTCTCCCTGCCTGGATCTTACCCAACAGTTTACACAGCTATCCTGGCCATGGATCTTGAAGATCTGTGTCCAACATGACCATTTAGAGAGCGGTTTTGTCTATTAAACCTCATTTGGCCACAAAGACTCTTTCTGGAACTGGAGAAGCTGTTGCAGCCAGGAGTAGACTCCTGACATTAATCCCATTCTCCTTTGTTCAGGATTGCCAGTCCCATGGCACAAGGTTGAATGCTTTCTCTACCCAGAACTTGATTCTTTTTACAGGGCAAGGTAGGGTCTAAGTAAGTGTATTTTCAGTCTTGTTACAGGTTAACAAAGAATAGACAAACAAAAATGAGAATAGGGAGAACAATAAGAGGAGTTCTGGGGTTGGAAAAACCTAAATCTTGAGGTCCTCAGATAAATATAAGACTAGAGGAAAGTAGCAAGAGCTAAAATCTTTCATGTATCCTGTAAATAGTTTTTGCTGTTACTGTAAAGAGAGTTGGAATTATGTTTAGCTAAACATATTGGAATTCAGCATATCTGTGACAGATCCTGTAGCCAGAATTTCTGTTTGAAAGCAGCAATAGCTTAATCAAAAATTTCCCAGCTGCTCTCTCCAAATACTGCATATTCCCTATTTGTCCTACATTCCTCATTTATCTTATGTTTGACTTTTTCCAACCAATATGCATTTTAAATAAAGTAATATGATCGATAATAAAAATTCAACTATGTTCTGTTTGAATATTTTATATATTTTACTATATTTTGATAAGTTTAGCAAAGCTATGAGCACATACCAAATGTAATGTTAACATACTTTAGAATTTTTAAATGGGTTTAGGAAATTTCAGATAGTTTTTATAAAATAGTTTCTTATTTTGCAGACTGGTATATTTTATTACAATGAGCAATTCTGAGTTTGCAGAATCTGCCTTAGTGCATAATGTAATGAGTTTCCCAAAGGTCAGTGGTATTGTATGTTAGGAAAAGAAAAGGAGAAAAATCAGAGTGTTAGTGTATAAAAAGCCTAACAAAAATAACCACAGGTGCAATCTGTTTAGCCATTCAGCAATCAGTTACTACACATGTGCCAATCATTGCAATGAGTGTAATTTGGGATAGGGATGGGGAATTAGGAAACTCAGGCTTCCATTGTGTTAAGTAAAGTAAACCATGCCCTTAAAAGCCAAATACTGATATGTGGAAGCTTAAAGAGTTGATTTCATAGAAGTTAAAAATAGAGGCTCATAAGGGGAGACAGGAGTATCATGATACAGTTAAGCAGGAAGAATAAGTTGTAGTGTCTTATATAGTACAATAGGGTAAGTATAATCTACAAAAAATTATTATATTTTCTATAAAGAGCAAGTAGAGAGGAGTTTGAGGGTTGTGAGAGCTCAAAGAAAATAAATATTTATGGAGATAGAAATGATAATTACCATTTAATTATTATGCATTGTATGCATGTATAGAATTTTCATACCATACCCCATAAATACATATAGTAAAAAAGAAAAAAGTAAACTCAGTCCTTAGTGCACCCATTTTCAAATAAGATGAAGTAGTATTTATAAGACTTACCCATGCTTGATATTTGTCAAGGGTAGATTCTGTGCTTTTCTCTTCTTTTTTTCTTAGTAGAAAAGACATTGTGTGAACACATCATAGTTTTTTTTTTAATATAATTGCTGAAAAAATATATGCCAAGGAAGCTTGCACGAGTTCAGGGTTCTTTTGATTATAAATGGCGAGGCCTCAACCAAAACTAACTTAAGCAAAGATAAGAATTTTTTCATCTTGAAAACCAGGAAGGTAGTTTAGTATGCTGGATCCAGAGGGACTGTGTGGTATTTTTAGGGCTTCCTTGGGTATCTTGACCTCGTTCTCTCCTAGTGCTAAATTCTTTCCTGCCTTGTTTATACTCCAGAGTTCAGTATTCCAGCCTTGATACCCTAGCATAATGAAACTTCTTTGTAAAAATTCATCTATCAGTTCCACAAATGACTCTAGCTGGTTCTGTAAGGGGCTTGTTCATCCCTGAACCAAAACCATGTCAAGGTAATGAATATTATAACTACCTCAGCTAGGTCCATATGCTAGTCTATGAATGCCCAGGTAGCTGAAATATTATGATTAACAATTTCCCTATGACCATTTCAAATGAGAGAAATTCCCCAAAAGAACATCAGAAAATGTATCTTTTTTTCTTTTTTCTTTTTTCTTTCGGTATGTCATTTTCAGGAGTGACTATATTGCAATATCAAATAGCATCAGCACCAAAATATTAACATGGTGCAGTGCTGTATTACAATGATGCAGTATAGGGTATACTATGTATAGTATAGTATAGGGTATATATATGTATATACCCTATATATGTATAGTATAGTATAGGGTATACTATGAGAGCAGTAGGACTGCAGGGTCTCTCAACCTCAGAAGCATTAACATTTTGGGATAGGTAATTCTTTACTGGGGGAGTGAGGGGGTGCCCTGTGCATTGTAGGACATTTAGCACTATCCCCAGCCTGAGTGCACTAGGTTTCAGTAGCACTCACTTTCTCAGTTGTGACAAACAGAAATGTTCCTACACATTGCTCTGTCAGAGAAGAGGGACAGAATCAACCACAGTTATGAGCTATTGGTATATAGCTAGAAACATCTGGGCTCAAATTCCAGTTCCACAATTCACTGGCCATAGAATCTAAGGCAAGTAGTTTAGGCTTTCTGGATACTGTCTTTACTGGGATTATATATATATTATATATAATATAATATATATAATATATAATAATAATGTATAATAATATATATATATTTGGTACATAGAGTTTAATTAATCAATGGTAATAATAGTTTCAATTTGGGGGAGGTTCAATAAACCAAGTATTTTAGATGATTAGCTCATTTAATATTAAAAATATTTGTCTGGGGTAAATACTGTTATGACTCTCATTTCCAGATAAGAGAACTGAGGCTTAGAAAATATTAACAACCTACTCAAGGTGTTGGTGAAGTTCAAGTCCATGCTTACTTTGAAAGTGTATGCTTTTGCCTACTAAGCTATACTGTACAAGTCCAATTTTCAAAGGAGTCTCCATACCACAAAAGTTCTACCTAATGAGATAGAAACATCTTTAATTATGTATGCTATTCCATCACAAGAGAAGTGTTTCCATTGTTTCCTATTAGCAAAAGAATTTGAGTTGACTCATGCTGTTTGGAAATATAAATCCTTTCTGCAGTATTTTGCATCCTGATGTTAAAAATTTATACAGTGTACCTTATTGTTTTTATATTTCTAAAACATTTAATCAAATTTTAATGATTGACATATTTACCCCATTACCAAACACATTTCACAAGCATGTTGAATGTGCACACCTCTTGCTGTTTACTAGCGTATGAAGGGGTTTTTCCCTTTTTAAAATAAATTGTTTCAAGGTAATGCTTTATGATATTTTCATCTAAGTTTAAAGTACTTGTTATTTGCTACATAATGGGAGTATATTATAGTGCTCGAGCTGTACAAGCTCTGGAGATGATACCAAGGGCACCGTGTTCTTCCTTCCAACACTTACACTGTAGAACGTGCTTAAAAGAAGAAAATGGAAGCAAAACATGAACAGCAGGCAACATTAAATAACAGATCCCCACAGAGCCAATGCATAGGGAAAAAAGTAACACCACTTCAATGAGAGGTGACTTAGCTCAAGCTAATGATCTGAATGCAAGACTAGAGTCTTGGGTTTTGTTTTGTTTTGTGCTTTGACAAAAAAAAATTTCACCTTGAAACAATTTGAAAGCCAAATGCCTCCTAGGTATGGTATCCTTAGGCATATGCTACTAAGCTAGTTCACTTTCCCAAAAAACATTATCAGGGAGCATCTCATTTGAGGCTTACTGGGAAACATAATGCTACTTCAGTGTTTTTGTTTGCGCTCTCTCTCTCTCCTTTTTAAAATCTTCTACATAATAGTGAGTTTTGTTTTAGGTTGCTTTTGAAGCTTACCTGAGGGGTGTGGGGAATAAAACCTTTAAGGCTATATATATATATATTTTTTTTTTTTTTTTTTTTTTGGTACCGGGGATTGAACTTGGAACCTTGCGCTTGTGAGGCAGGCGCCGGAACTACTGAGCTAAACCCCCGGCCCTATAAGGCTATGTTTTTAGAAGTCATGTGGTTAGAATCAACCTTTTGACCTTATCTGAATTGATTCTTTGTTTCAAAATTTAAGAAGGAAGAAAATAACCTTTTTGGTTTTTTCTTATTTGTTCTTATAGTTCTATAACCTTTCTCAATTATGGCTCAGTACTTCAGCCAAGAATGGTGGATGCGTAGAATCCACTTACCTAGAAATGCAGTATGATTTTATGACTTAGAGAGTCCACTCATCTCCCATTTTTGCTTCTGATTAGATTTTCCAAACTCAACATTATTATGTAATGGTCCTTGTGTAATGATCTATATAAGATACAGTAAATTGCTAAAAATCCATTCCCATTATTTCAACCTCTACTATTACAGAGAGACTATTGTCTTTACTTGAATATGTATTCTACTGAAGCAGTTTTCAAAATGGCCTATTCCTTCTCAATTTTTCAGTAATTCTTACTATCAGTGCATAGGCAATTGCAGGATTTTAATTAAGTAAGTACTAATTATACTAACACCATGTATGTCTGCTACATGGGCTGGAGTAATAGAGAATATTAAAAGATGCAATCAATCACCATCATTAATAATTTAAATAGTAAGGTTCTAAGTAAAAAAAAAAACAGTAACTAAAATGAAACTACTATAGTTTCCATAGGAAAAGTTTTAAAGGAAAATTGTTTTCAACTAAATGACCACAAAACTAGATAATGTATACATATTAGCAACATTTTCATTAAAAAATTAACTGTACCTTCAATTTCTATTTAGAAGAAATTTATTTACTGTCTTTAGCTGTTATGATTTTTATTTTCATTCTCTTTGGAACATTTACAATGAGGACATTTTAAAATCCTTTTTTTATTTGCACAGAGAAACTTTTTTTTATAGCTTTTAGGTATTTTTAGCGGACCTGAGAAATGTATTATTTGGAGTTGCCTAATATCTTTCTAAAATCAAAATGATGCACCAATGAAGAAATTTTTATTTTTCCCCCTGGAGAGTGCTTAAGAAAATGGCCTTGAGTTTTAAGAATATTAGCTGCTTAAAGAAAAATAGTTTCAAAAAGTTAATTTGGAATGTGTCTTTGTTTTTCCAAAAAACATAATTTGTTGTAATGGAACTGGAAAAGTAAGAAATTCTTATGGTGCCCAAATTTTTCCTAGTTTGAGTGTACAAGAATATACTCTGGGCCTCTATGGATTTTTGTCTCCCTACACAGATCCATGTGTGCACTAAAAGCTCTGTGGCATTCAAACCTTTCAGGGATGAAGCTGAATCCTATATTCAATTTACAGAAACCTCAGTTCTAGAGGGAATACCAAATCTCTTGGAGATGAAATCTACACTTTCAATGACTAGAAACATAGCTTTCTATGGTGAAAGTTATGATTACAGGCAGTGTCCAGTCCTTTTTTCTTTATTACTGAGGAGACAGACTCGCTCAAAACAGAGAGCTAGCTGTTAGTGACAATTTAGGACTTCAGTGCAGGTCAGGCAGCTCCTTCGTATTACTTTTTTACAAAGTTACACAACAGGTGTTAGTTATCTCAGACCCAAGTATGATTTTCAACTCTTACGGATAAAGATTTTCCAAATGATAAATCATGTCACCAACAACCTTTTAAGCCATGAGAGTTCTATACATCATATTGTTCCCCACGTTGTCCATTCATTAAACAACTGGAAGGATAGTGACCTACTAAGGGACACTTTCCATTTGAATAAGTCCATGACATTCTATTGTGACTTTCAAGGGTGGTGATGAAAATTTTCTTAAGTGTGACATTTTAGGGAAGTTTTATCTTAAAAGTGAAATCTTAGGACAACTAAATTATAGATCAATCTTTGAAATGTTGTTTTCTTTCTGTATCTTATTCTTTCATTAGTTTATTAATATTTTTCATTAGTACACTGAGTTTGATTTGATTCTTGTTTGTATTTAACTGAATTTTACATTCTGTATGTTGAAAAATAGTGAAAGAGCCTCGCAAGCACAAGATCCCGAGTTCGATCCCCAGTACAAAAAAAAAGAAAAATGTGAAAGAGAAGTATAAGCTTTTAATAAGTATTATTTATAACCACTTATTTTTTTCTCCTTTTCTCTCACTCTCGCTCTCTCCCTCCCTCTTTTCTTCTTCTCCCAGTAGACACAACCATTATACTGTACAGCAGGAAAGACTTTTTTAGTATCACTGTGCTATGAATCTAAGTATCCTAATCTTTATGAGCAATCATTATCACAAAAAATAAGCTGCCATCTCCCTTTTTTCTGAAATAATCATGATGATTATTTAGAGGAAAGATGTACATAAAGTATTTCACTTCCACTTACTAGTGACATTTCAACCCTTGCTAAATTTTTGTGTGTTTTGTTTTCTTTTCTTTTTTAAGGCAAAGTCTCACAATGTAATTCAAGCTGGCCTTGAACTTACTTTGTAGCAGAGACTGACCTCCAACTCACAGTGATCCTCCTGCCTCAGCCTCTCAAGTTCTGGAATTACAAGCATACACTACTAAGCCTGGCTTCTTGCTAAATTTTTGAGACCATTTCTTTGAAAAGACAGTATGAATAACTAAATTCAATATGCTTCTCTTTTGGAGACATTCACCTGTCTTATAACAAAAATGGGATACTCTACACAGCTGAAGTGGTTCTTGTTCATTGGTGTAGTTTAGGAATCTTCATATAGACTGTGTAATCTTTGTTTGGGTTCTTTAACAAAAGATGCACAAAACCTGCTTTGGTTCAGAAACTGTTAACACAATTGGAAAATTCATCAAATTCAGCAAGAGCAGAGCAGTCTGCTACATGCCCCACCTGAACCTTATGTTGATTCTAGGCTGTTAAAGTCGCAGTGTCATTGACAGGGAACCAGTATATATTTAGAACAAACATGCAGGTTTTAGATAATAACTTTTGACAGAATCTAATTCCTTCTGCCTCTGCATGGAAATTATCATTGCAGTCACTTTTATACTTTTTCACTTTATTTTAATTTTTCTTACATTTTTAAATAAGGGTATAACCTTATATAACTCTTCTCCCAAAGGATGACAGCCTATGAATATCATAAAACCAAATTGTTAGAAAATTCTCCCTAGTTAATTATCACCCCTTCATCTCCTAAAACAACAAACCTCAATTAGTCTTTTAGACAAAGCACCACATATGCTGCTCCCTGTCAGTCCTTAATTAAGGAATCAGAAAGTACATGCAAAGCAAAACTTTTCACTAAAAAAAAAATGTTTATGAAGATGAAGATGTTAATATAGGTTTCTCAAGCTACTCCAAAAATAAAGCTTTCAGAAGTCATGCACCTGGCAACGGGAGCTCCATTGTTTGCCTTGAAAGTCACCATGCTCCATGATGCTGGGAACTTATGGAAAAGAGAATTTCAAGAAGCTCAGCTTACTCAGCTGAGAGATTAAAAGTGTTTTTGTAATCCCAGATCAAAGGGTTAAACAGGACAGGTCACAGCCACGGATGAAGGGAGAGACCCAGAATTTTGATGAACCCCTGCATAATTTCACATGTAGGAGGAACATAATCACAGTCCCATTTGGGTAGGATTGCTTTCACTGCATTTTGGAGACCAATCAAAAGAGAAAAAGAAAAGGCAAGGAGGACCATAAGGAGTCTGTTTCAGAGATCAAAATGAGAAATGAGTCATTTGGAAAGAGGATTTTAAAAAATAAAACAGATCTAAAATATATGTCAGCAGTAGAATCAGAATGACTTAACTTATGACTCAAAAATTAACTTAGGGCCAGGAATTTAGCTCAGTGGTTCCTCTGCCTGCCTCCCAAGCACGAGGTCCCATGTTCAATCCCCGGTACCAAAAAAAAATTAACGTTGATTTTTGCCATTTGCTGGTGAGGCTGTTGTTAAAATGAAACCCTTCTACCTTGTTGGTGGGAATGTAAACTAGTCAAACCGTATAGAATTCAGCATGGAAATTCCTCAAAAACCTAAAACTAGAAATTCCACTTGACGCAGCTATTCCCCTTCTAGGTATCTTCCTGAAAGAATTAAAGACATCATAGTATAGCAATACATGCATACCCATGTACATAGCAGCTCAGTTAAAATAGCTAACACTTGAAAGTAGCCTATATGTCCATCAATAAATAAATGGATAAAGAAAATGTCATATTTATAAACAATGGAGTAATACTCTGCTATATAGAAGGATAAACTTGAGTCATTTGTAGGAAAATAGATGCACCTTAAGACATAATGTTAAGTGAAATAAATCAGACACACAAGCTTAAATATTACATGGCTTCTCTTATTTGAGAAACTTAAAATATAAATAAAGAGTAAAATAAAAGATAGGTAATAGAAAGTAGAGAAATAGTTCTTTTTCGAATGGAAAGGGAATCAAGAGATGGAGGGAAGATGATGAAGGGAGGGAAAATGGATTTAAAAATGAATTGAAATGTGTTATGTACATGTAGCACCTCCCCACAAGGAATGAAGTCATTATGTAATGCAAACATGTACCAATAAAAAACTGAGAAAAATTAACTTAATTTTGAGCAAAAGGAAAAAGCCCAAATGTCTCCTTGACCACTGCCTTGATTGAACAATGATGGTGACTTTTGCAAATGACAGAAATTCCAAAGAAAGATCAGGCTTAGTCTTGGACAAAATAAATTCATGCTCCCTTTATGAAGTGATATGTCCTATAGTGACAAATATACAAATCTGGATAGAAAGCTGAGCTATAGCTATAATATATGGAAATCATAAGCAAATAATGACAGTGAAAGCATGGAGTGCGTGAGAGCACAGAAAAGAGGATTTGATATCTAATTTGGGGGGGATAAGTTGGGGATGTGGTTCAAGACTCAGGAGATATCTTCTGTACCACTGCTGTGATTCAGAGGCATCTGCAATGAGAATTCTACCCTAGAGAAAATTATTTGCCATGTGATACTGATTCAATATGTTCATCAGTTTGAGCTTCAGTTTCCTTACCTATAAAATATATGTAACAATACTTATATAATAAAAGTATGTTAAGACCTAAGTAACAAGTATTCCAAAACCTAAATTAGGTAAGCTGTGTTAAGACCTCACAACTTAGCATATAATAAACTTTCAAAATTATATATTTCACTTGAACCCCAAAGCTTGTTAAAAATTGAATTCATCATCAGCTTGGCCCCCCAAATTACTTTTCTTCATGTATCTTCTATCTTTACCAATCCAAAAGCCTAGATTTATTACTCTTTCTTGCCTTCATTGCAACCTCTCATCTCACCCCCATCATGTATTCCTGAAAATCAGTCCACTTCTTGTCCAGGACTACCATTGCCTCCATGAAGTCCATCCTGACCTCTGGTCTAGATCACTGAAAACCTCCTTCTGACTATCTAGTGCAGTGGCCTGAGTGAGTTCTTCTAAATGGCAAATTTATTATCATTCACTTATATCATTCACTTGCTAAAATCCATTTTGTTTTTGCAGAAAGTCCAAGTTTATAGCATGCAAAATCATACATCATCTCAAGAGATGATATATTTTAACTTAACCTTCCAGTCTCTTTGAAGACTGTATTCTAGCCACACAAATTTCCTTTCTTCCAGGTCCCGTCTCCTCTCTTCGCCCCACCCCTTTCACCCTCCTAGCTTCCACATGCCCTTTAAGACTCAGCTCCTCTACTCTGAGAAGCCTTCCTGAGACTAGAAAAGTAGTACTGTTGTTTGCTCACATAGCACCCCATAGTCATAATCTTTGATCTCCTTCAGTAGATTATGTATTTCCTAAGACAAAGATATGTCTTACTCATTATGTTATTCTTATATTGTAGAATGACCAGTAGTATGTTTTAAGTGATTAATGTCTATCTCTCTTGTTGAATAAGTTAAAAATCCACTAGAAAGGTATATTTTTAGACAGTTGTAGAAATTATATTTTAGTTTCTTATATAGTTATCTTTGAAGATAGAGTTTTTAGGTACATGATCTTAAGCAATTTAAACCTCTCGTGTATAAAATTAGAATAATTATTGTACCTACCTTATACTTTTATTTAAGTGTTGTAAGAACCAATACATATACATTATTTAGGACTAATACTTTGGAATTACTCAAGAGCTCTCAATGATTAATTGTTTTTGTCATTGCCACTGTTGTATTGTTTTATTGCTATTGACATACAATGTTTTATTACTATTGTCCTATTAGATGGTTTCATTTGTTCTTGACACATGTCTTGATCCGGGGCTCAGGTCAAATTTGACGAGAACATGAGTTAAAGAACTGAAGAAATTCAAAAGCAGAGGTCAAAAAGAAGAAAAGTCATGGGTCCTCTGATCTTCCCCTTGTCCCAAAGACGGGTGTCCTGGGGACCAGACTCCACTGGACATTTAGAGGGTAAATGTTCTAAGCAAAGGAGTCTACCCTCTTGTAACTCCTTCCCTATAAAGAAAAAGCATGAGAGCAACTTTGTCAAGAGGAAATAATGCCAAGCAGTCTGGAGATACCTCAAAAAACTGGAATTAGAGGTCCCATTCGACCTAGCTATCCCTCTGTTGATTATCTTTCCAAATGAATATTAACTATTTATAGAAGTTGTCTGGGAAAGTCTACCCCCCATTAGTGGGGCCAGTATAAAATAATAATTCCTCTGGAGAGGGAGAAGAAGATGCCAGTGAAAATTTGGGTTAAATCAAGTTCCTCTTCCTTAAGGAAGAGCAAGCCCTCAGTCTCAACTTGGTTATTCAGGCAAGATCTGCAGAATGTTTTTGGAGAGTGCTGCTTGATGCACCTTTTTCTTTTCTTTTTTTTTTTTTTGGTACTGGGGATCAAATTAGGGTCCTTGCACTTGTGCAGCAGGTGGTGATGCACCTGTTTTAAATTAATATTTCTTCCAGAGGGGACTTCAAATACAGTCATGCTTGTGCTTTGAGTCCATTTGGAGTAGCTTTATACTCCAAGTTTTTTTTTAAAAAGTCTGTTCCACTATCAAAACAAATCAAAAACTTTCTAATAGCTTTTTTTTAGTCAATAGCATATATTAATGTATGGGGCACTGTAGTAAATTATGGAAATGGAGAATACAGAGGCATATTTCTTCTTTCCAGAATGCATAACCTTGGAGGATAGGCAAACGAAGAAATTGCAATACAAAATAGTAGATGCAATAGAAATTTACATAAGATGGAGAAGCATTCAGAAATGATTAAGTTGAATATTATATTTTACAAACTATGTAGTATATTTTAAATTTATCCAGAATATTAAATTTAAGATCCAAATAAAAATATTAAAGTTCAATTAACATATGCTATGACAAAACATAATATAGTAATCAATATATAAATTTTGTTGGGGTACAAAAACAACAGAGGGGCCAGGGATTAACTCAGTGTTGACTATCAAGCTCAACTGGGGTGGAACTTCAATGGTTTTGTCTAATGTAATTCTGTGTTATTTTTTCTTAATTACATTTCTAAGCTACTTACAGAAGTTTTGGTATATTACAAGCATTTTTACACACTCCAATTTTACTAAAATATGGAACAAAATGTCTTAAAAATCAAGCCTAGTTGGTAGCAAAAATAGTCAGAAAATAGACAAGGAAAATATCAATGTCTTTCCAGTTGAAGTATTCTGTTCACAAAGACACTGATGGGATTATGAGAAAATCCCTAATACTGAAAAACAAGTTAAATTTTAGCAGTTAAAATGTTTCTAAGATATATTACTGCTTCTTTTTTAGAAATTGCCTATAACATAAATTCAGGGTATTTTAGTCATGTCAATAAAAAAAAGAAATTAAAATAAGATGTCGGTGTTTGTAAAAAAGTTACAGAAAATATTTAGATGATGCTGAAGAGGAATTCTTATGTGTTTTAACATTTGTATTCCTTATATCTTGGTTGTTGGAGTGGGTGAGGTGAGGTTAAATTGAGCCTGTATGTAAATATTAACTTGATCCTCAGCTTTCCCACCTCAAAAATAGGGAGAATAAGTCCTTTCCTTTCTTTCCCAGAGGATATAACAATTAAGAGTCACATGAATACTTTTTGAATGTTTCAATAAAAATAAAATTACATGAGTTCATGATCAATTATACTGTATTCCCAGGGCATAGAGAAGTCCTACATTAAACAGATATTTGCCTGCCTGATCTCATATGTGATTTCCTAAGTACCAAGAAAAATATTTGTTCTCAAAAAATATTTGTGACTTAATTTTTCTTGCTTTTGCAGGTTCTTCTCCCTACAGTTGTGCTGTCTTGTACAACAGCCAATGTAACTATTTAAATTTAAATTTTAATATTAAAATGAAATTACAAATTCAGTCCCTCAGTCCTTTTAGCTACTTTTCAAGTACTCAGTGGCAACGTAAGACTAGTTATTGTCATGTCATACAGAGAGAACTTCTGAAAGTCACCAAAAGTTCTGTTGCAGACTCAGACTGAATGTCCCTGTTGTTTTGTAGCTTTAACTAGCCATTGGTAGCACTTCAAAGATTAAATGACCTCAGAAGTTGTGGGAAGATGACTTCATAGTCAGGTCAGTGTCAGACCATGAGAAAGCTAGTAGTGAGTGAAAAGGTATTAAATGTAGGATAAACAAGAAGGAATGAAAGTTGGAAAAGAATATACATCGATATTATAATAAAAAGCATAACCTATGATTCATAAAATTATGTTTTAGCAGTATTTTACTTAATTTTCACCTAAAATATTTGTCACATAGTGCTTGCACTAAACACAGCAATCTAATGCTGACTTTCTGATGTTATTGGGTTTTAAGATATTCTAGCTATCAGTTATCACACAAAAACTGTTTGTGATAAAACTTAACTACCTTATGTATATCAGTAGCACATGTTTAAAACATATTTTCCTCTTGTAGGACTCAGCAGGTCCCATGGAGCTACTTGGCAATTTTCCCTCAGAATTTTTGTGTTTATCCTTGCTTGGACCTTATGTATTCATCAGAAGTAGTTTTCTTTGTTTACCAATATTTTGGCTTCTACTGCTTGTGTATACAGAAATTATATTTTAACGTATATATTATTGTCCCTAAAAGTAAAAGAATAATCTGTGTATGTTTGCATTTAGGTCATTCTGTCTATTGAAGAGGGTTACAGACTTCCAGCTCCAATGGGCTGCCCAGCATCTCTACACCAGTTGATGCTCCACTGCTGGCAGAAGGAGAGAAATCACAGACCAAAATTTACTGACATTGTCAGCTTCCTTGACAAACTGATCCGAAATCCCAGTGCCCTTCATACCCTGGTAGAGGATATCCTTGTGTAAGATGCATAATGTTGATTTTTTTTCCCCTTGACAATCATAATTTCTTTCAAGATACAGACAAGAATAACAGGAAGAAGGGGAAGAGTTTGCCTTGATAACTTTCTAGTTGTTGACCTTGTATAAAGT
Source organism: Heterocephalus glaber (assembly GCF_053883595.1). Lineage (NCBI taxonomy): Eukaryota > Metazoa > Chordata > Mammalia > Rodentia > Bathyergidae > Heterocephalus > Heterocephalus glaber. The sequence goes on from NW_028258138.1 coordinate 45,934,339, forward strand.
ATACTTTGTCAGCTGAATAGACAAATTATTAATGTTAAAGAAAAATGTGGGTATTTTTTCACAAGCAAACAGCTTCCCCTTCTCTTTTCTCTGTATCTAATCCTTCTGAATTACTTTGTTTATATTATTTTCCTGTATGGGTCTTTGATATTTATATATCTTTCTTTACTGATCCTTCCTTACCTTTGTAAGTAGGATTTATGTTTGTCCATGCAGCTGCTCTAATTTTTTTTGTTGTTAATTCTGTGTTCTGTCCCTCTGATCACACCTAGCCACTATTACTTTCCATTCCTAAAGCCAGAAAAGGATGGTTGGCAAGAAATTGAAGGCACTTATACACCATTTTATATGTAAGAGTTGAGAAGATCTACTCACTTCTCTCTAAAAAAGCAATTATAAGACGAGTCCAACTAAAAAATTGTCATCTATGTCTGAAAATATTACATTTAAAATGCCATTAACTTGAAAATATATCTTTACTTTTAGGTCAAATTGAACTTAGAAATAACCAAAACATTTCCATTTCACTTTCCCAACTGAGGGGATTGTCAAGAGGATATACAGGCATTCAACTTTAGGTCACTAGTTCAAGCCAGTGTGGGGTTTTAGTGACAATAAGGCCAAGGCTCTTCAAGGACTATTTGAAACAGACCTCAGTTCACGGAAGAACATATAAGAGTTCACCTCTAAATCACTAATTGGCAGCCTCAGTAAAGTGAAGCCAAGCATGAAATAGCTAGAGATTAAACTATTACTGTAGCCCATCTTCCCTAAACCAGTCCAATATAGGAAGCAGTAAAGGAATAGGGGATGGTGGAGGAAGGCACTTTGGAGTTCACCATTAAAGCAATGGACATCCATTTAGGGATTTAAGCAAGAAAATGACATGATCACATTTGCATTTCTGAAAGATCACTTTAGGATTGATTTAGATAGACTGTGAATGCAAAACAGGAAATAAAACTGAAAGCAGAGACAGTTGCACATTTTCAACAAGCCAGGCTAGGAAAGATCAGGACCTACTTTCTAAAATGGAAATAAACTTGGAATCAGAAGATAAGAGGATGAACTAATTATTAGTCAGAAAAACCAGTGTGTCACTGAATATAAAGAAAGGAAAGAAACAAGGAAGGAAGGAAGTAAAAAATCAAGAATACTTGTCAAATTTCTTTCTTCAATAAGCTGATTGATGGTATAATCAGTAAAATAGAAATAAGAAGAAATTTTTGGAGTAGAAATAAGATCTTTTTGAGCATGCCGAGTCAGCAATGCTGTGTGATCTCTAAGTGGAAATATCTAGTAGGTAGTTATATTTATTTTGAATTTCAGGCTAAAAGATCTGTGCTGTGTATGTAGATTTGAATATCATCACCTAAGATTGTAGTGTATGTTTTAAGTGTGATTCAGATAACCTATGAAAAAGACAAAAAGTGCAAGTAAATAGAGGAAAATAATACACTCCTCTGGAACACCAAGATTTAAGACATGATCAGGAGAAAAAAATTATCAATGAAGGCTAAAAATGAAGAATCACATGAGTAATAAGGGATATGGAGAATGCCATGTCATAAGTCAAAAGAGGAAAGAGTTTCAAAGAGCACGATGTCCAAAGGTTGACAACTTCAATAAAATAAAAAGTAAAATATGTCCAATGAATTTAGCAACGAGATATTCAGATGTTCATGGGTAACTTTTGCAAGAGTATTGTCAATAAAGTTGTGTAGGATGGATTATAATAAAAGAGGAATGAATATGAAATCAGAGAGAATAATGTGTAGCACTTTTTTTTTGTTTCCAGAAACCCATCTGTGACAGGAAAGGAAACTAGTTATGGGAAATGTTTCTTGGTTTTTGTTTTCATGTGTTTTATTGAAGAGGCTTGTGCATGCTTTAATATCGAAGACAAAGTCCTAATAGAAAGCAACCAGGAAGTGAGTCTGTAATCATGGAAGGCGACAATTTAATCCAGGCCTCTTGTAGCCTGTACCTTTCAACAAAGCTGTCTAACTGTGCTATGATCTGTAGAAGCAGGCAGATAAAAGTCTTATTTTTATCTTTTTTTTAATTTTATTTTTTTTGGTACCAGGGATCGAACTTGGGTCATTATGCTTGCGAGGCAGGCGGTGGAACCACTGAGCTAAATCCCCAGCCCCTGAAAGTCTTATTTTTAAATAAAAGCACATTGAACAAGTTCTTGTCTGTATTTCCAAGATTATGAATTATCATCATATTTGGAAAATATTAATGAAGGATCTACAATGGGAAAATGTCAAAAAGCTGGAAGGATCCAGAGGTCAATTCAAGGTGAAGGGCGGTATCTGTGGGCCTGAGCTTAATGATTTAGGGAGGTATGTGGGGATGCAGTAGACCCAGCTAATGTATGGCAAGCTCTGTGGTAACCCCACCATAAGCAGCCCTGGAGCTGGGTGTTTTTTATAAAGTTGGCAGCCTGATTCGATTCTAAACTCTAAACTCTAAGAAACTAAATGGAAGTTTTTGTGACTGATATACTATCCTTGTTTCTGACAAAGACATATATGTTACTGCTTTTATTCTTAATATATTTTTGTTTCTAAGGGTGTCATGCCTGAACCTTATTGGCATTCTTATTTTCTGAACATCCTGAATGGTTCCTATTGCCACTCTTGTACCCTCAATATCACCTGCCCACCCCGTCCCTGATCTCAAAACTGAGACTGTTTAGGGATAAGAGACATAATAGATTAAAGGATAATATTGGCTAAAGAATACCTGGTTTGTTTTATACTTATGAAACTGTGTCAAGCCCCCCCTCCATGTGACAACCCCTCCCATCTGCAAAATTCCCAGAGCCCAGACATCTGTTCCAGAGTGATATTGCATTAAGAAAATATGACATAGTATAGAATTTTAATTTTTTAATCTTTCCTCCTACATGTCTCTCAAACATGTAAATGAATCTAAATGTATAATCCACAGCCACTCATACAGACTCTCCCGCACTCTCCTTTTCTCTAGTATCCCTAAATTCCCAGGTTTCTCTCACACTTCTATGCCAACATAACTCTCTCCTCTATGAGCTCCCCATTTTATTCCACTCTAATTGCTTTTTTCTCAAGAGTTCACCTGAGAAGGTTTTATACTTTATTTTAGCAGAGTAGTAAGAGGGAAAGGAAATTAAAGTGACAAAAGGGGATGAAGAAGGCTTTGAAATCCACAGTTTAATAATATTATACTACTACACTGGAAATTCATAAACCTTATATCTGTAATCTTTCCTTTAAAAAAGAAGAATACTTAATTTTTAAAAATATTGATAAGAGAAAGTGTTCATTTTTTAGAGCAGCAGTTCTCATTCTTTCTTCTATTGACATTCTCATGCCTAACACATTTTCATTGGGATATTCAGAGTTCTCAACATGCTTGCTTTCTCTCCTAATCAAGTATTGATATGTAACTAAACATGATACTATACAAATATAACTTTAAATACAATAAAGTGTAAAAAGTGACTTGCAAAACTACCACTTCAGTTCAGGCAGCCAACCTTCCATAAATGTATTCAAAGTGGCCCATATTCACTCATTTTTACAATAGTCTTATAATCACCTTTCAAATAATTACTTATAGCTGTCATATGGTACAGCATCTGGGAGAAAGGTCCCAACTTGAGCCCAAGGTTTTGTGTGGAACAGCATCTGTAGCAATGTATGACTGTGCACTTTTAAACAACAATTGCTCCCACTTCCCCAACACTCAAGATCAACCTAGTAGCTGCTCCCAACTCCAAGTATACTCTCATATAGTCCTGGGTTTTCAGGGGACCTGTAGTTTAACACCACAAAGTGTCCCAATGAACATACAGCATCCCTTCACCCAACCCTCCCTACCTCTTGGACTTCAGCCACATTGTCCTACACATTAATTCTCCATCTTCTTCAGTCTTCACCCTGGATTCCTCCATGCTTCAAAGCCTACTGAACATACTAGGTTGCAGCCAGCTGGTCAGTGTTCTTTGTGGCAAACCAATGATGTAATGGGAAAAATAACACTTTGGTCAAATCTTGCTCTAGGTCCCCACCATGTCAATGATGAAAATTTTTACAGATTGTGTGTAAGCTTCTTCACCATCAGCTCAAAGGTGGTATCCAGGGATGAGCAGCAGTTTCTCAGATGGAAAGTGCCAATCTGTAATGGTCAATGGCCTGGGAAATCAGGTTCTGCGAGGGCTAAGACACCTTATGAATAGTCTCACTACCCACTGAGCAATAGTTAGCCATATTTTAGGATTTTAGCCCTTAGAAATTGCTACCACTACCATTTGATTAGTATAAGTATATTGTTGAACATTCAAGCTCTTGGATCCCAGTAATATATGATTGATAAAGGTTGAGAAAGGTTCATACCAATACCATAATTATGAATCTCTCCTTTGGAAAACTGTGATAAATGTTCTAAGGCTGAATGGTGCTAGCCCTGCATTCATTAGTAATGCACCAATAATTCAGTTAATAATGATATTTTATTATTGCAATAACTTCTAACAATTTGATATAAAATTTTCCATTCATTTTGTGAAGATCTGGCTCAGTGCTGCCTAGACAATATACAATCAGCACTTACTAAATTGTTTATCTCTATATAACATATAATGGATGACTTACTTGTTTTGACTTTTTCTGCTAGCACTTGAAATTATGTTTTTTGTGATAGAGAAATCAGTGGCTGACCAAAACCAGTGAAGTTAAATGATAAAGTTTAGTAGAAGGAAGACAGAATGTGAAGTACTGATCAAAAGTGTGCAACTTGTACCTGCCTATTAGAAAATATAAATTCAATTTACATGAACTACTAGTACAAGAAAATTATTATACTAAGGTCAACAATTATAGAAATACTTATACAGATTCTAATATATATTATCAACAATAACAATTACTGCCATTTGTTAAATGCTTACCATGTGCCAATCATTGTAATATTCACTTTCCTCATTTATGTCACTTAATCATCACTGTTAATATCCTCATCCTTCAGATAAAGAAATGGAGACACCAAAGTGCTAACTCTTCCAAAAGTACACAGTCAAGTAATTAGCAGATCAAGAACAAGATTCACCAAATCCAAATCCCTTGTTCTTTCTACTATAGAGTATGAAAATCACTCAGGATGGCAACATATTTCTCAGTATAGAACTATTTTAGGAGTATGATTATAAGAGACAACATTTTTATATTTCTAGTTAGATTTTTTTTCTGGGCTAAATAAGACTTGATACATGGAGTATATTAAAATCCCCAAAGTAATTTTTAGTGTAGCACAACCTGTTATTTTATATCCCACTGGGCAAATACATGGATGTAAAGTATATGCTCTCAGCCCTGGGAATAAGTAGCAAATGATTGCCCGTATATTCCCCAAACATCCTTCTACAATGCCCAACCACTTGAAGAGCATTAGGTGGAAAAAGAAAATAATAACTAGAACAATATAGAGAAATGAGAAAAATATGGCAAGAACATAGTTCCATAATTATATCTTCAAGCATTTCTGTAGATTGAATTTTTCTAGTGTTGGCAAATAGCATGCTTTGCTTCTTTTTCCTAGGTATGTCAGACATTACTAATCAACACAACACTCTTTCCTATGCAGCTCAGACATCAGTTCACATATGAGGACATTTTGATAGCCACTGCCAATGCCTTGCAGTTGTCATGTGATACAGAATCTATTTCTAATCCTGGATTATTTCCTCACAAAAATAGTCTTTCTTTGAGTTCAGGAACCTATTGTTCTGGCTCTCGGGATCATATACAAGTAGTCAGAGTTGTAAGAGATATTTTTAAGTATTATTCCTGCTCTACACCTATTCCTCCAAATATTCAAACATCATCTAAATGTATAAATTCACTTTTAAAATTTAACTTTCATTTACTTGAGTTCACAAATTATCAACCTTATCATGTAAATTAATCACAATTATTTTACAAACTGAAGATTTCCTGAAAATAAAAGTATGACACAGCCCGGGAAGAGGCTCTCCCACTGCCATTCCACACTCTTAGAGCAGAGAAAGTGAGCCAATCCCAATGCCCAGGAAGAGGCTCTCCCGCTGCCATTCCATGCTCCTAGGGCAGAGAAGGTCCAGAAGCATCACCCCCAATGCCATGGAAATGAGAAGACATGTAAACAAGCCTCAAAAACAGCAACCTACAGCAACCCCAAAGGGAAATGAGATGGAACAATCTGATACTTAACCACTGGCAACAAAAGAGGATCTGGAAAAAATTAAACCAGAAATAATTTCTAAGATAACAGCAAGGATTGTGCCCATAGTGCAAGACATGATTAATAAATCTAGAGAGGACACAGATTAAAAAAAATAGAGGAGCTGAGGAACATGATGGAATCCCAACATAGGAAACAAATGGAATCCATAAAACAGATGCAAACAGAATTCCAGGAGATTAAAAACTCCATCGAAAGTCTACACAGCAGAATGAATCAATGTGAGGACAGAATTTCAGATATAGAAAATAAGATTGCAATTAGTGACCAGGAAAAGAAAAATTGCTTTAAAATAGTAAGGGACCACGAGAAATCAATCCAGCAGCTGCTAGACGATGCGAAGAAGAATAACATAAGACTGATTGGAGTCAATGAAGAAACAGGAGAGAGCGCAGATGACATAAAAACAAAACTGTTCACAGAAATGATTCCAGAAAACTTCCCAAGCAGGGGAAAAGAACTTGACATACAGATAAGTGAGGCATATAGGACTCCAGCTAGCCTTGATGAAAAAAATGTACACATAGGCATATAATAGTTAGGATTCCAGAAACCTAACTGAAGAAAAAAATTCTACAAGCAGTGAGAGAAAAGAAACAAATCACATACAAAGGAAAGCCCATCAGAATCACAGCAGACTTCTCAATGCAAACCCTCAAGGCAAGAAGAGCTTGGAGTGATGTATTTCAAGCTCTAAAGGAAAACAGCCTCCAACCCAGATTGATGTACCCTGCAAAACTATCTTTCAAAATTGATGGAGAAATAAGATACTTTCATGATAAAGAGCACCTCAGGAACTTCATGAATACCAAACCAGCACTCCAAAAAATTTTAGACAATATCCTAGGAAAAGACAATGATGATCACAATCCCAGGAAGCCCAGCAGAATGAAATCTGCTTGGCATGTCAAATTAAACGCAAAGGGGGAGAATCCAACAAAAAGAAAAAGTCATGACAAGGCTTTTAAAACTTTTAACTTCATCTCCCTAATGAGTATATAATTCAATCTTGTTATTGTTCATGATTAGTATTTTTCTGATTCTAGTGTTGCGCACCTTTCCTTGTGCTGTACTGGCTATTTATCATCTTCTTGTGTCCACTTTTTAATTGGGTTGTCTATTAATGAGCTATAAGAGTTCTTTATATATTCTGGTCATAAGTTATATGCATTTTAAATATGGTCTGTTCAAGCACTACTTTTCATTTTAACAATGTTATTTAAAGTTCTAAATATTCATGGAATCTCATTTATCAATTTTTTTCTTTTATACATCATGTTTTTTGTATCCTAGGAAGTTCTTGCCTACCCTAAATTCATAAACATTTTCCCTTATAATTTCTTCTTAAAGTTTTATACTTTTAGGCTTTCATATTTAGGTTCATAGATCCCTTCAAGTTATTTTCATGTATGGAAATAAAGGGTTGAGGTTAATTTTTTATATATGGATACCAGGTGTTCTAGTGTCGTTCGCTGAAAGCACTATCTTTTCCTCAGCTCTTGAATTAAATTTATATCCTATAAAATGTTAATGTTAAATAATCTTTCAAAACTCAGTGGACCATATATGTGTGGTTCTATTTCTAGATTCTTTGTTGTATTCCAATGATCTATACGTCTTTCCTTACACCAACACTGCCTTGATTACTGTAGCTTTAGAAGAAGGCTTAAAATTAGGTACTGAATGTCTTTCAACACTGTTTTGGGGGTTTTGGTGTTTTGTTTTGTTTTTGCTTTTCTAGGTCCTTTGTACTCCTACATAACTTTTAAATTTCAATATCCAATTCTTCATTTATAGCAAGTATACATAGTCCTGAATTTTTATATATACCTTGTGTTTTCTAATCCTGCTAAATTCAAATACAAGTTCTAGGGGCTCCTAGAGATTTCTTAGTATTTTCTCTGTAGATGATCATTTCATCTACATATAAAGATTTTGCTTCTGCCATGCCAATCCTATCCTAATTGTGTAATTTTATTGCCAGACTATTTTGGTTTGGGCCTAGGTTTCAAAGTTTAATGGACAGATGAAGAGTAGGCATATCTGCTCTTGTTCCCCACCTTAAGGAGAAAGCATTGTATCTTCTCCATTCATATAAGGTGTTCTCATTGGAAGTATGGAGTACATATCTTTAATCTGTTGAGAAGGTTCTGTTCTACTTCTAGTCTCCTGATAGCTTTTACCATGAACAGTGGTAGAATTTAGTCCGATACTTTTTCTCCAACTAGTGACAGGATCATATGGCTTTTACCTTTCCTCTGTTAAAATGATGACTTTTGGGCATGTATCTTCCAATGCTGAACCAACACTGCCATCTCTATAATAAAACCACTTTCTACATACTGCCAGATCTGACTTCTAATAGTTTATTTTGTTAAACAAATTTCTATCTATGTTCATACTTTTTTCTTCTATTATCTTTATCCAGTTTTAGGATTAGCACAATGTTGATTTCCTAAAATGAGAGAAGTGTTCCTTTTTTTTTCTGCTTTAAATGTTTAATACAATTTATCAGTTAAAATGTATATGAGCCTGTTGTCATATAAATAGGTTTTCAAGCTAGGAATATACTTTCTTTAATAGGTGCTATTCAAATTTTATATTTCCTCCAGAGTTAGTTTCATTAATTTGTCTTCCAAGGTACTTCTTAGAAGTTGTCAAATTTATTTCCAAACAGATTTTTGAAATACGCTTTCTATATCTTTTTAAATTCTGTAAAATCTGTGGTAATGTCTCCTAGATCTTGATATTGTAAGTTTAAAAATGTATAATTGATATTGTGTAACAGGATGTAAAAGTCTAAAGGAGCAGGGGAAGTGGGAGGGGTAGGGGAAAGGAAAGAAGGAAAAAGAAAAAATATGAGAAAAGGAAAAAAATGAAAACAAAATCTTTGCAAATAGGGAAGGGTAGAGGGGGTGAATGGAGAGCCACAGAAGGGGAAAAAAATAAGAACCAAGATACTTATGTAATGGTACGAGATCCCAATGATGTATGTAAATGTATTTTATACCTAAAATGTACCAATAAACTTAATGGGGGGAAAAATAAAAAAAATTTTAAAAATAAAAAGTTTGATAAAAAAATTCATGCTTCCAATTTAGCATTGCAGAGTCAGACTTTTGGGAAAACAAGTATGGCTTCCAACTGTGAAGAATCCATAAGTTATATGGTGGGTTTCTATACATTCAAGATTTTATAGTATTGAATAAAATTATGCTTTAATTTTTATATCAAAAATATTTCATTAATTTTGTTCAAGTTGACCTTCAAGCTTAATTGCAAAGAATGTAATTTTTATCTAAGTAAATACTTTCTTCAATGGCTAGATAAGTAGTGTAGGTTTTAAAAGAGTATTATATTGATTAACTGAGTAGTGTCTTTGGGTTGTAAGATGAGAAACTCATCTAAAAGCTGTGCTATTGAATAAAGGTAATACTGCCATTGTGGCTGTAGATGTGAATATATTTGCATATATACATTTAACAATATGCTACCTGACTCCATCTACAGCTACCTCTTCTTTGGCCTGAAACCTAGAAACAGAGTAGAAACATTTTCATAATATAAGTAATACATTGAACAGAATACTCATCAATAGTTTGACCAGTATAACAGTAAGCACTTAACACTATAACAGTAAGCACTTGGATTTGACTTTTTAAAAATGAAATTAAATGAAAATAGATCATTCACCATAAATCAGCCATTATGTCATATACCCAACTTTTCTGTAGAGAAATTCAAATTCAAATCCAAACAGTCATTCATTTAATGAATTCTTGTAATGCTTTTAGCATTGTTCTAGGGTCCACCAAAAAGTAAAAATACATGATGACATGTTCATACCATCAGGGAATTTTCATTTACTCCTATAAAAAAATTCTTTTACCTTATGGATTCTTTCCCAAGAAAAAATTCAACTAAAGCAAAAAGATATATGCTCTAAGACTATAAGATGACTTATAGTAAGAGAATATAATTAGTAATCTGAAGAATGAGAGAACAAATTATTAAACAGGCACATATTATATATTAATTTGAATATAAAAACTGTTGAAAATGTAAAACATTCATAGATATGTAAATAAAGGTAATATAGAATATACTTTCTGTGTAGTTCTAACTGTATATAATAGAAAAGTCAATTTAAAAAGTTATAGCAGTAAGAGGAAAAAAGCCTTTAAGTATGTGATAATTTTATATTAAAACAATTTTACTTCAATAATGTTTCTGAAAATATAACCTCTCAAATAATTTTAGTAAATTTACTACTAGATTATATTTACATATTTAATAATAAAACATGGAAAACTTCTGAAGGTGAAAGCCTTCTTACTTTTAAAGGTTAGTATTGATGTTTACTAATAATCTAAAAAAACTTCTAAATTAAAAGGCTAGTCCTACTATAAAATGAAAGTGCTTAGCAGAATAAAAACTTTTTGGTTTTATTAGAGGTTTTTTTACATATTTTAATGTATTGACAGTGTATGTTTATTTCCCTTTAAACTGTAGCATTACCTGTTACACCTATCCTCCAGCCTTTTCTTTAGTCTAAATTTTCTCTAGTCTAAACACAATTTAGACTTGAAATTTCCTAATTCTAGCCCCTTCTCATTTTTCTAAGGGAGAATTAGACCCTTGCCCTTCTGTCCTACAATATGTGCTTTTTTAAATGTGAGCTTCTGGCTTTGCTATAAGATATTTCTCAGATGGGCAGTACCCACTAATCACCAAATAACAGAAATTTCTACATGCTCAGCAAAGAGCAGACTGAATTTATCATTGTACATGTTTGATAAGAAAGGGCATTTATTGTTTATTAGGTAATGTTCCAGAGAATTCATGTGAGGATGATGAAACCCAACCCAGGAAGCCAGAAAACAGCAGCATTTTTCAACTTCATCATAAGATAAGGTGAAAGAAAAGTTATTGCACAGTGGCTGTGAACAATGAGGGGACACTGACCCTACTAAATCAACTGCCAGTGCAGTTATAAAAAGGTGAAAGAGTAACAAGGTTACTAAAGATGTGTAGAGAGAAAAGGAATTATGGTATTGAAACATTTTGAAAGCAAATAGTGGATGTTTTTCAACAGGGAAAGAAGCCATTTCAATAACTTAGTTTACACAATGCCCTTCCATTTCCTTTTTATGTAAAGAACATAAAATTAGCAAATTACGGTAGCATTCACCAATTATATGAATTTGTGAAAGTTCAAGAGTTATTCTAGCTTTATCCCTGAAGAAAAAGTAGAAGTCATTTGACTATGTGTATCAAGAATAGCATAAGAGTATAAAGAGAAAATGGATTAAACACATTTTTAAATTTTGTTCAGTTTCAGGAAATTTCTTTGCTAACTAATTAAAGATACAAGAGCCCATTATTTTAAAGTAGAACATTCAATTTTCTAACACATGTGGCTTTATTTATGTTAATAATACAGGTACTCTAGTCATTTTGATATTTAAACTTAGTGAAGTACAACAGTGTTTCTCAAAGTATATTTCATAGGCTAGACAAATAATTTTTAAAAATGCAGAAGCTATTGTGAATTCTCTTAAATATTTAAAAATGTGGATTAGAGTAGTGAACACTCTTAAAAATGCTAATTAAAGAATCTTTTTAACCCTGTTGGCCATGGAGACCTTTCTTATTTAGTATTACAACATGAATTTTTATTTAACAATATTTTTTGTAAATAAACACCTGTAGGAAACTTTGAAGAAATATAGCAACAATTCAAGTATTGGTTGGTAGGTGCTATAATAGATTTTCAACTTTTGTATATGAGGAATCTTTGCATCCAATCAAATCATGAGTTATTCTGATATTAACTAGGATGAAACAGCCCACAGTCAAGTAGCACTGCAATTTGTAGTGTAAGAGAAAAGAATATGGCTTGCCTCCAAAATATAAAATTTGATGCTAGAATTGAGTAGTCATTTCAAAAAAAAAGACCAAAGTCACTATTAAGGCTAACTAAGCTCAGTCTAATCACAAGACATATTAATTTAAATATCACAAATTCCAATTATGTGTAAGTAGCAAAAGCTCTAAATTTTTCCATATTCTCTGATCACCCCTACTTCCATTTTCAACTGGACCCTAGTTTAGAAAAAGAGAGGTCAGTGTAGGAAAAAAAGAAAAAGAATTCTAGGTCTTGGGTAAGGATTCTGACCTGAATTCTAAGGAAGATTCCTTTCAGAGCCTTTAAGAGTTATACCATGTACAACTTGTTCTAAAAGACTCAGGTCCTCTATGGGTAATTTAAAGAATTTTTAAGAGTAATTTTGATAGCTAGGGATTTTTAGTTTTCACCTTAAGCAGTAATCTTGGAACTAACTTCGAATTCCATATACTTTAACCATAACAATACTAGGGTTTATTTATATAGCATAATGTATCCTTTTGCTTTACAGTGGACGAATTCATGCTTCATGCAGATTAATCATGAGTTTTCATAAATTAGCAGTTTTAAGTTACAGTGGAAATAGTTACAATACGAATGGCAAAAAATAATGAAATATTTCAAATATTAGTATTGAAAGCTGTGATTCTAGTTAAGACTATATGGATTCTCTTGTTCTTTAACTCTGAAAGTTTGACTAACCATCAATGTTCTGATAAAAAATAATTCTATTCACTTCTAAAAAGAACACATTTAATTATTTTAGAAAATATTGATTTGACTCAGACTATTGTTACTGCTTTACTAGTTAATGTAAGCTCAAGATCTGAGAATTTTTAAAATGATAGACTTATTACCCTAGGAGTAATAATAATATGTCTGTTACTGCGAGGGAAAATAATAGATCTACAGTACTACTATAAAAGCATTTTTACTAGCAAGTATTTTTAAAAACAGATAAAATGTTCTTGATATTAATTTTCATGTTTCCCTAAGAATATATTGCCAAAATTGTTTAAATATTCAACTGGGTTTTTACTCTAATTTTTAAAATTAATCCCACTTTACTTCTTCTGTTCAACTTTAATTCTTATATGTATAATTATTATAATAAATTTATATATCATATGTATGTGCATATATAGGCATATATGTATGTAAACACATCTGTCCAAAATAGTATCTTTATATTATTTTAATGTGAAAACTACAAAAATATACCCAACTGAAACACTTCTTGCATCAGATCTTAGAAACTAAAACACAGATTGTGTACCACTGCTTTTAAGATCCATAAACGTTGCATTCCTTTTTTGTCTGTTTGCTTTGTTAATGCAACCTTTCATTTGTTTTGCTTTTTGGGGGACCTCATTAATATCTGTACTTTGGGCTACAATGTGCTATGCTTGGATGTATTTAGAATTTTAATTCATACAATTGAATTCTGTGACAGCAGAAATTATTTTTTAATAAGGTAAATTCTTGTTGAGTGTTTAAAAACAAGTGGAATCTTTATCAATGAATTTTCCACAAATAGGAGAACTATCACAACAATTGTAGAAAAGGTCAAAGGACATGAATTCAGTGGCAGGGCAGAAATGGTATGGGTGAACAGCTTGTGGCTGGTTACTTTCCTAGGCTATTCCTCAAGTTTCAAAATGCAGTTTTATGAAAGAGAAAAAAGTAAAAAAGAAGATACTAAGATGTGAGTTTTCTAGAGATCTTTCAAGTATAAGATCAAATAGTGTCAAAAAGCAGGAAAAAAAGTAGAAATGACTGATTTGATACATAGAAGGGTTTTTTTGAAGTTGCTATTGGAATAGGATGGAAAATCAGAGATTTCTGTAAGTGGAGGATTAAAAACATTAGATGTAACAATACTGTGAAAGGAAAAAGAAAGATGAGTAATTCTTGTTTTATCTGTATTTTAAAGCATCTCTCTCTCTCTCTCTCTCTCTCTCTCTCTCTCTCTCTCTCTCTCTCTCTCTCTCTCTCTCTCTTCCTCTCATTGTAGAATGCCAGAGTCTCCTGGTGAAGTTTCTGAATATCCTTTGTTTGTCACAGTTGGTGACTGGCTGGATTCTATAAAGATGGGACAATATAAAAATAATTTCATGGCAGCAGGGTTTACAACTTTTGACCTGATTTCAAGAATGAGCATTGAGTAAGTGGTACTAGGATTATTTATTTCTTTCTTTTTAAAATTAATTTTCTTGGTACACTTTTGACATGCATAATGATCACATTAGTCATAGGGAATTTGTACATAATATATCTTAATTCTTTTTTTCCCATTCCCCTTTCTTTCCTTTGTTTCTTCTTCCCCTCTCCATATATAAAACTTTATTTCCATTGTTTTCCTTCCATTCTTTTTTATTTTTTAGCCCTATTCCTTTCCTTCTCTTCTCCCTCTCTCATTCCCTTCCCACTTGAACATTTTCTTACTACTTCCCAATATCTATCACCCATTTTGGTCCTTATTTATCCCTTGGGCTTCTCACACAAAATAAATAGTATGATATTTAAACATGTGTGCCTGATTTATTTCACTTACAATTATGTTCTTGAGGTGCAACCATTTACCTAAAAATGTCTCAGGTCTATCCTGCTTTATGCAGAGTAGTACTTCATAGCATATGAAAACCACACTGTCTTTATCTATTCATCCATTGTTGGCTGTTTCCAAGATTAGCTATTACAAACTATGCTGCTATAAACATGGGTGTGCATATATCATTGTGGTGAGATGCTTTTAACTAGAGGTCAAAAGGAACCTCTAGTTTTAGTTTTTTGAGGAATCTCCATACTAATTTGCATAGTGGTTGTATCAATTTAAATTCCCACCAGCAGTGAGAAGGGTTCCTTTTTCCCCTCAGCCTTGCCAGCATTTGTTGTTGTTTTTCTCTAGAACTTTCCATTTAATGTTTTTTTTTAATTCACTGTATTGGTATTCTTTAGATATATGTAATGATCACATTCATCCTAGAGAGTTTGTACCTGTACTAATACATCTTGATTCTTCTTTTCCCCTCGCCTCTCTCTTCTACACTTCTTCCCCTGCTTATTTACAAAAGCTTTGTTTCAATTTTTCCTTCTATCATTTTTTTCTTTTCTCATCCTTCCCTTCACAACCCACTCTCACTTTTTCCTCTTCCCATTTGAATATTTTCTTCCTACTTCACAGTATCCACTATACATTTTGGTCCTTATTTAGCCTTTTGGCTTATTACAGAAGGGATAGAATGCAATATTTAAACATGTGTGTCCAATTTATTTCACTTAACAGTGTGGTCGCAAGGTGCATGCATTTACCTAGAAATGTCTTAAATTTGTCATTCTTTATGGCAGACTAGTACTCCATTATATATTTTTTTTAAAAGACATCTTCTTTATCTATTCATCCATTGGTGGGCATTTGGTCTATTTCCAAAATTTAGCTATTATAAATTGTGCTGCTGTAAACATAGGTTGTGTATATCACTGTGATATGATGCTTTTAATTCTTTTCGGGAGATATGTAGAAGGGGAATAGCTAGGTCAAATGGAACCTCTCCATAGTGGTTGCACCAATCTACACCGCCATCAACATTAGGGAAGGGTTCCTTTTTTCCGACAACCCCACCATCATTGTTATTGGCTAATTTCTTTTTTTTTTTCTTTTTTGGTACTGGGAATCGAACTCGGGACCTTGCACTTGCGAGGCAGGCTCCAGAACCACTGAGCTAAATCCCCAGCCCCTGATTTCTTGATAATAGCAATTCTTTCTGGAGTGAGATGGAATCTGTGTTGTTTTAATATGCATCTCTCGAATCGTCAGTGATGTTCAACATTTTTTTCATATATTTATTTTCTGTTTGTACATCTTCATCTGAGAAGTATCTATTTATATCAGATACCCATTTTTGGATTGGGTCTTTAAATTTGGAGAGTCTGATTTTTAAGTTCTTTATATATTCTGTATATTAATCCTTTGAGGAACAGCTGGCAAAATTTTTTTCTCACTCTGTGGGTTGTCTATTCACTCTATTAGTGGTTTCTTTTCCTGTGCAATACCTTTTTATATGATATCATCCCAGTTAGTGATTCATTGTAATACTTCTTGTGCAATTGGGGTTTTGTTCATAAAGCTTTTGCCTACAATTATGTCAAGAGTTTCACCTATTCTATCTTCCATCAGATTAAGTGTTTCTGTTTTAATATTTAGATTTTTGATTCATTTCAATTTTAGTATATGGTGAGAGATATGGGTCTAAGTTTAATATTTGGCATGTGGAAAGCCAGTTTTCCCAGCACCATTTATTAAAGAGGCTATCTTTCTTCTAGTGAAGGTGTTTGCCCCCTTTGTCAAAGATAAGGTATTGTAGCTGAGTATGTCTAGAATTGTTTCTGGATCTTCTATTCTGTTCCACTGATTCTCTGGTCTTTTTTTTGCCAATACCATGCTGTTTTTATCACAGTAGCTTTGTAGTATAATTCAAGTTGAGGATTTTGCTGCCCTTTGGGCTGCCTTTGTTGCTGAGAATTGCTTTTGCTATTCGAGGTCTTTTCTGCTTCCATGTGAATTTTGGAATTATTTTGTCTAGTTCTGTGAAGTATGCTATTGATATTTTGATCAAGATTGCATTAAATATGTATAATAGTTCTGGAAATATGGCCATTTTCACTATATTGGTTCTGCCTATCCAAGAACAAAGGATATCTTTCCATTTTCTAACATCCTGTTAGATCTTCTTTTTCAGAATACTGTAGTTTTCAATGTAATGGTCTTTTACTTCCTCTGTTAAGTATTCGCTAAGTATTTCATTTTTGATGCTATTGTGAAAGGTGTGGTTTCCTTAATTTCTCTCTTAGTGAGTTTGTTATCTGTGTACAGGAATGTTATAGATTTTTGAGTGTTGACTTTGTATCCTGATACACTACTGAATTTAGTTATTAATTCTAGGAGTCTTTTGCTGGAACTTTTGGGGTCTTGCATGTAGAGTATTATCTCATCCACAAATAATGATAATTTCATTCCTTCCTTTTGTATCCTTATTCTTTCTATTTCTTTCTCTTTTCTAGTTGCTTTGGCTAGTGTTTCCAGAACTATATTGAATAGGAGTGGTGATAGTGGTACATCCTTGTCTTGTTCCTGATTTTAGAATGAAAGCTTTCAGTTTTTGACCACTTAGTATGATGTTGGCTATCTCTTTGTCATATGTTGCTTTTATCAGATTGAGATAAAAACTTTCTATTCCAGTTTTCTGTAGGGTATCATGAATGGATGTTGGACATTGTCAAATGCTTTTTCTGCATCTATTGAGATGATCATGTGATTTTTGTCTTTGGCTCCATTGATATGTTGTATTACATTTATTGATTTGCATATGTTGAACCATCCCTGCATCTCTGGGATGAATCCTACTTGGTCATGGTGTATAATCTTCTTGATGTTTTGCTGCATTCTGTTCACCAGTATCTTGAGAACTTTTGCATCCATGTTCATTAAGGAGATTGGCCTGTAGTTTTCTTTTTTTGTTGGATCCTTCTCTGGTTTTGATATCAGGGTAATGCTGGGTTCCAGGAACGAGTTTGAGAGTATTGCTTCCCTTCCAGTTTCACTAAGGAGTTTGAAAAGTAGTGACATTTGATCTTCTGTAAATTTCTTGTAGAATTCAGCAATGAATACATCAGGACCTGGGCTTTTCATTGTTGGTAGTTTCTTTATTACTTTTTTTTTGTATTAAATTCTTTTATTGATACATTGTAGGTATACAACACAATTACATTTCTCATTGGGAATTGTACCTTTATATAATGCATCTTGGTTCTTATTTTTTCCCCATTCCTAGCCCTCCCTTCACGCCCTCCACCCTTCCCTATTTACAAAGACTTTATTTCCATTTTTTCCATTTATCATCATTTTTTCCTTTCCCTTCTTTCCTTTCCCCTGCCCCTCCCACTACCCCTACGCCTTTGGACCTTTTCTTCCTATTTTACATTATCGATTATTCATTCTAATCATTGGTACATTTTAGGTATACAATATAATGACATTCATCATTGGAAATTTGCACCTTTACATAATCTCTCTTGGTTCTTATTTTTCACCCTTGCCCAGCCCTCCCTATTTACAAAAATTTTGTTCCTATTTCTCCATTTTCTCATATTAATCCCATTCCCTTCTAGCCTTTCCCCTAGCCCTCCCCCTTCCTTCCCCTTTGCCCCTTTTCTTCCTATTTCACATGACCTATTATACATTTAATCCTTATTTACACTTTCAGTTTCTCACACCAGAGAAACTATTTGGTATTTACACATGTGTGTCCTATTTATTTCACTTAAGAGTATTGCCTCAATGTGCATCCACTTAGCTGTAAATGTCTCTAATTTCTCATTTTTTATGGCTGAGTAGTACTCCATTTTATTAAAAAACCACATTTTCTTTATCCAGTCTCCAGTTGATGGGCATTTGGGCTGTTTCCAAGTTTTAGCTATTACAAACTGTGCTGCTATGAACATGAAAACAATGCTGAGATTCCACTTCACTCCAGAAAGAATGGCTGCTATCATGAAATCAACCAATAACAAATGCTGGCGGGGCTGTGGGGAAAGAGGAACCCTGCTCCACTGCTGGTGGGAGTGTAGACTGGTGCAAGCACTGTGGAAATCAGTATGGAGATACCTCAAAGAACTAGGACTGGAAATCCCATTTGACCCCGCTATTCCACTGCTGGGGATCTTCCCCGAATAATTAAAAGAATCATACCACAGTGATATATGTGCACCCATGTTCTTTATTACTTTTTAAATTTCATTGGCAGATATTGGGTTATTTAGAATTTTCATATCTTCTTGATTCAGCTTTGGTAATTCATATGAATCTAGGAATCTGTCCATTTATTCTGAGCTTTTCATCTTATTAGAGTACAGGTTCTCAAAGAATACATTGATGATCTTAAGGGTTTCTGCAGGATCCATTGTGATTTCACCTTTTCATTCCTAATTGCATGGATTTGAAGGGTTTTTTTAGTTTTTTTAAATAAAGTTGCCTAAGGGTTTGTCAATTTTATTAAATCATTCAACAAACCAATTCTTTGATTCATTGATTATTTGTATTGTTTTCTTAGTTTCAGTTGCATTAATTTCTGCTTCAACCTTTATAATTTCCTTCCTTATATATGCTTTGGATTTAACTCTCTCATAGAAGCTTGAGGTTCAATGTTAGGTTATTTATGTGAGCTTGTTCTGTTTTTCTGATGTGGGAATTCACTGCTATAAATTTCCTTCATAGGACTGCTTTCATTACATCCTCTAAGTTCCAATATGTCATATTGGCATTACCATTTAATTGTAGAAACAGTCTAATTTCTTCTTTAATAATGTTCTTTTCAGGAAATTATAAATTCAAATGCCATGTGAAGAACATATTTCCTAAGGTTCATATGTCATTTCCACAATTTCTATTGTTCTGGTGGAAATTGAATGTTACATTTTAAACTACTATTCTTTGAAAAAAATAATTAATTCAAATAACTTTAAGTATTTTTAAAGCTTTCTACAATGTAGACTATTTTTGTTCATATCCTAGACTTTATATCAACATATTTTTCTCTTGGTAAATTAGCTATTACTCATATAAACTAATATTGCTTAAGCAATTCCTATAATTCCTATCCAATTAATACAATATTGGGCCAGGGATTTAGCTCAGTGGTTCTGTGGTTGCCTGGCAAGCCCAAGGTCCTGAGTTCAATCCCCAGTAACACATACACACACACGCATGCAGGCATGCACAAATTAATACAATATTATCATGTCACTTTAGAGCTCCTCCTGAGTATTGTAATAATGTAATGGTCAACTGTCTATTATTTCAAAATCACCCATTGCCAATGGGCATTAGAAATCCTCATGTCAGTTAAAGGACTAAATACTGAGACAATTAGATTGAGCCATACAAACTTGTCATTATTTGAAAACAGTAATTTCATATGGTTCAACATAATGACAACTTTTTTTTCAGATTACTGAAATACTGTGGGAACTAGGAGTCTACATTGTATTTTCCATATTTCATTCTAACCATTTTGCTACCACTGTTGCAAATTTATCTAACCACATATTTAAATTACATATAGCCTTTGGGCCTACAAAATATCTAAGATAAGTATGTGAATATGAAATTTTTTCTTGTTTCATTAAATTTGAGCTTAATGTGGTATATTCTGTGGATCCAGAGAGAAAAATATAACAAATTTTCACTGTTCATTTATATCTATGCTTAACAAGCTACAAAAATTTTGGCAAATGTGACATTGTGCATATTTAATATGTGTAAGCCCTTCATTTTTTTCTCTCTCATATTTACCAAATTTACATGTTTTTCTCTTCCTTTCTCTCAGTGATATTAGGAGAATTGGAGTCATACTCATTGGACACCAGAGACGAATAGTCAGCAGCATACAGACTTTACGTTTACATATGATGCACATACAGGAGAAAGGATTTCATGTATGAAAGTACTATGAACACCTGTGTTTTGTGCCTCAGCATTTCTAAAATGAAAGATATCCTCTGTACTGCCCTCTCTTCTGACTGTCCAAAAATCCTTTCACAAACCAGTCACTTATTCAAACTATGCCACACACCCTATGTTTATGCTTCCAACCTGGATTTTAAAACCATACTACTACACAAATCCTCTCCAAATAGCCTGCAAATAAAACCCTGGCCCACTACAAATTATTGCTACACAATGATGAATAACTCAGCATGGATGTGTAACTTTGTATAGACGTATTTGGGAAGTGTTCATGGACTTAACCTAAAGGAATTTGTCCAGATATGGCATCCTTAATGATGTATGTAGAGTTTGATGGTAAATGAGATAGATATAGCTGGACTTTCTTTCATGTTTTGTGATCAAGTAATTGCCAAACTAACATTAATATTATTTTTAGATAGTTTTACTCAACTCTATCTGTTGTATTGTTGCTTTATTTTCATACTTTGTCTATTAGCACCTGATGTTAGAATGATTTACAGAATTGACAAAGGATTCTGTGTAAATGCATTCTTGTCAGGTGCGACTCTGGTGAGAAGGGGGTTAATGGAGAGGGTAAGGGAGAAAAATACTGTGATTTTAAATCTTCTAAGGCTGGGTTTGTCTATTTTTAAATTAACCATATGATGTCGTTCACATTTCATAGTAGGAGGTACTTTAGAGGCTTTTCTCTTCTGATTTTTTTTTTTACTAACTATTGTGTATTTCTCTACTATGTTATGAAAACTGCCCTTGCGAAGACCAAGAGTGTGTCCATTGCCCTAAAGGTTTTCATAGAATGAAGCATGGAGTAAATCCATTAATGTTCCTTTGATCCATTTTTCACAAGTTTACGAAAGTAATTATCAAAAAACTGAGAAAATTAGTTGATCTTGTAGAATTGCTTTGAATAAAACATCTAAGATTATAGCCTTAGATTTAGGGTGAAATTATTAATTAATTTAAATAGAATTTTATGATAGCTATAGCAGCCCAAGAAAATAAACATATCTGTCTGACTGATACCAGTATATTTTCCAAGTTTAAGAATTCTTATGTTTCAGTGCAAAAATAAGTTACATGAACATGCTGAGCTCTTTTCCAAACCTTCTAAGAAATAAATATGAATACTCCAAACAGGATATAAACAGATCTTACACTTGAGCATGTATATGTGTGCGTGCGTGTGTGTGTGTGCGCGCACGTGTTAACCTGGCTCCATAATACAGTTGCATAAAAATGTGAGCAAAGCTAAGATATGTTGTTGTCATAATCTTCTCAGAGCCTTGCCACAAAAAGGCAACCATATTTTTCAGTGAATTATGCTCAGTCAGCTTGTCAAAATAGTGCTGTCTTATGAACAAAATCATTTATAAAGTCAGCTGTTCCTTGTGAAAATATAAAAACATTGACTACCATGCTAGGTGGAAAGAGTAAAGAGAATGTGTTAAGGGGGACAAAAATGCAGTGCAAGCTGTCTACAGATGTTAATTTAATCATTTGTTTTTTATTTAATATCAGAGACAAAGTGCCCTATCCACATTTTTAAATTTCTACCTAAATTATACTTTTTGGTAAAAACAGTGTTCTTTGTATTTAATGGTCCTTGTTTTCTTTCTTTATTTTCCTTATTTTAAGATTTTGATGACTGTCCATTTTACTAGAACCTTCCACGTATTTTATCTTGGTGATTTATCTCCTGTTTTTTTCTATCACCACTTAATTTTTCTTGTTTCAAAAAAAATGAATAGAGCTAGAAAGACATTTTTAGAGTATTTCGTATGTATACTATAAAAAGAAAAAGTGAGACATCATTCACTTTTTAAATAAGTGTGTCAGAAATATCTAGAAAACTTTTGTGGCTATCAACCTGCATGGTCATGCACTACTCATAGACTATATGCAGTTTGCTTGATATATTTACCTAAATCTGGATACATTTAAAGTAAATATAAAATTTCCATATTTATCTGTCTTTAAATATACATTAAATAAAAACAGATGTAAGCAGATTAAATTTATTAATCATATATTTTATTTTTATAAAACAACAAAAAGGTATTTAGAAAATAAGAGAATAATATGGTGTTCCATAGGACTTTGTCAGCAACATCTGTATACCTTGATAAAATAAATTGTATTAAACTATTTAAACTTCTATGGGATGGACATTCAGTGATTGTAATATTAAAGATTTCTTTTAAGAATATTTTTCTTGAGTAGATGTGCTGCTTACGCTTGTTAATTTTAGCTACTCCAAAGGCTGAAGCGGGAGGATCAGAAGTTCAAGGCCAGTCTGCACAAACCTGTCTCAAAATTTAAAAATAAATAAATAAATGCATGTGTATAGCTCAGTGTTCCCTGAGTTCAATCCCTAATACTGCTAAAAATATTTTCTTTTCTTAAAAACATTTTATTACACTATCTATCTTCTGGTTAATTTATACTTTTTTTTTCCTTCCCTAACATTTTCTTTGAGTATCAGAAAACTCTGTTTCCTCTTGGCCTCTTACCCCATATCCTCCTTGAAATTTCTTTTAAATTTCATTTATGTTTTAGAAAACTGTAAACATGATTATAAATGTAATTTTGAATTTCATCCTGGTCAAAGTAAGGTTAAAACATATGTATAAAATTAACAGAAACATTAAATATGAGGATATTTATTTCTTTCCTGCCTACCAGTTAATGGACCCCATGATCCCATTGGTATAATATATAGTACTATTAATAACTTAAATGACAAATTAGTTTGGAAATTTTACGTGAAACAGTTTCATATTTACTGGTGCACATAATCAGTAACTGAATCTGTTTAATATGTACAAGCATAAAAATTACTCAAAAAATTAGTAACTCCCATAAATCACATGTCATTAGGATTAAACTTAGATAATTAAAATATGCATATATATTTATATATCAGCTTTTAAAATATTTCTTAATATGTTCTATTGAGAGAACTTTTTGAATTTTGAAAGTCAGTTAAAGAAGCCAATTTTTTCTTATTTTCTGGGTAGTCAATTTCTAGTCTATAGCCAACTCATTATCTCATGATATAAGTCATATTTGGGAAAAATATAAAAATAATGTACAATTGGGAGAAATTAGGTACTGTATTAAATCATTGAGCTTAAAAGGCAATCAGAAATTGTGAAACTCAGCTTAACAGGAATCAAGAATGACAGAGTTTAGCAGTGAGTAATAACTATTAATAAATAAGTTATGCATGCATAATAAAAATTATTTCACTCTGCATTACTTCTTAAAATCTGCTCAACAATATAATCTGCATAAAACATCTTCCAGCTACAATTTTAAGGACTATCTCAGCCCGTGAATAGAAAACACATGCAAATCCAATCCTTGAAAAGCAGTCTTTATAGAATAGTGAAGAATGAATTGTTACATTTCATCCAAGCACATTTCTAAAAGATATTTTAATATGTTTTCTAATAACTTTCTGTTCTGCAAGGTAGTCAGATAAATATCCTTATCTCAAGATTTTAACCAGTGCTAGGTATCTTTTTTCTATTCCTTTATTAGATTTTCTAAAGCTTTGTTTTTAAATCACTCTTTTCTTTTTAATTCACCATCTTATCCTTTGTTACTTTTTCAATTTTTATTACTATGTCCTGTATCCCTGTCAACTTAAGAAAGTGCAGAAAATCTATAATGATCTTCCTGATCTTCTTAAAAGAAGCTGAAGGGTAGGGAAGGTTGCAAATACTGTACTTTTAATATGATAGTCTTATCACACGAGACCACTTGTATTCACAGAGGGTACAGATTCTGGCTTTGCTTTAATGGAAGATTAAATATTTTGGAAAATAATTTAACATTAATGATTATGATTATTTTCTATAGCTTTAGCTAAGGACATTTAACATTAATTTTAAATTAGTGTTTTAAGAAACAAAAGTTGTTATTCTATCTCACAGTGTCTGTCTTTATATAGAAAAGAGATTTAAAGCTGTGAATCACATCTTTTACTATGATCACCTTAAAATTTCCAGGCTCAAATTTCACAAAGTAGAAGAAACCCATATTACTTCATATTTAATTTAAAAGTATTTTATTGTTTTTAAATACAGACTCTAGAAGGTAGAGGAGCACAGTGGGTAAACTCATTGTATTCTCCTATCAGAATACCATGTACTGAAGTCATTTAACTTTTCATTTTTATGATCAACATTTCCAAAGTTTATTTCAAATTTTATAAAGTTCAACAAAGGCACCATAAACTTTATTCAGTTCAGTTTAACAAACATCTATGGAGTGCCTCCTATGTGCATAAAATCTTACACAAAGATAAATTTTCATATACTGTCCTTGTTTTGAATTGAGTCTCAAGCTTAAAATTTAGAAGTTAGAACCTGTTTGTAGTTTTCAGTGGTTGTCCTATCACTGGGGGTTGGCTCTTTCCATAGAATAAAAACCAATACATAGGAATTGGTCCAGTATGAATTATATTTGCAATCTCTTCCAGAAGGAAATATTTTGGACCTCAAATTCACATAGAATTCTTTCCAACCACACTGTAGTTTGGCAAAGAGAAGCATGCTTGCTAGGTTCTCTAAGATATTCTCTTATTAATAGTTGATCCTTGTCAAGAGTCACAAATTTTTATTGTCCAGAGGCAAAGCTTTTAGTTCATATATAGACTCATACCTCAAAGATGCGTTCAATTAGAAAACATCACCCTCTTTTTAAAAGCAATCCTGAAATTAAAATTTTGCCCAAGATAATTACTAGGCCTAGTAACTGTAATAATGAGTATAATCTTCAAGGGTTGCAGAAAGTTCTTTCAAGTGTGATCCATTAACAAGAAAAAAGATGACAACTCATGATGAGATATATCATGTTCCTAAATGAAATGAAGGAAAAGAAAAATCTGATGTTGCACAAAGTAAATACCTCCATCTTTCTCTTAGTGTTAACTTAGAAAAAGTTAAGTATTAAGCAGGTGTTTCAAGGATTTCTTAGGATAAAAAACTAATTTGTTTTGTTCTAAGGGAATGTGACATGATATGTGACAAAAAAGATCAAAGGATCAAGGAGAAAACAGTCATTAAAATGTAGTTTTAGCTAATCCTCTTTTTCTGACTAATAGATTCAAATTATTCAGCCAAAATTTTACGAGAATATTGAAAGGCTTGAGGTTTTTGCTCCTAATTCAAGTTTTTATTTAGTTGGCACTTTTTGGAGAGTCTAAAATATCTTTGAATATTTACCCTTGGCTTACCAGTATAGACTAAAAATTATTGTATGTTATATGAATCAAAAAAATTGAACGAAAACTTTTCAACTACAAAGGAAGTCAAAATGCTACTAAATGAATAAACTTCACCTTTTAAAAAAGAATCTGACAACTGTAAACTTTGTATCCCAATGATATTAAGTAACATCCATTTTCTTATATTTCTGTACTTTCCCATAGAAAGCAAAGTTTTAAGCAAAACAAAGGTTTTTGCTCAGATTTCTACACTGGCTGGACTCCCAAATCTCTGCATCACTAAGGGAACCTTTTGATTGGTTTTCCTTTAAGACAAAAATCTTAAACACAAGAGGGCCCTTAAACACAAGCGATTGATTCATCATTTAAATAACAAATGCATTAAAGAAATATTACCTAATGGAGTAAGATAAAAGATAGCTCTAAAATGTAATATAAAGATGTGGTTAATACTTGTTTTTTTTCAGTACTGAGGATTGAACCCAGGACATTTTACATGCAAGGCAAGCACTCCACCACTGCGCTACATCCCCAGGTTCATGATTTCTACTTTTGATTAGCAAATAAAATACAAATGAACAATACAATTTTCCCAGGAGTCGTCAGAGAAGTGTCAAAATTAGTGAAAAATCTTCTCTCAACTAAAACTCTATGCATATTTCTCCATCATTTGTATCTTTTGGCTGTCTTTAACTTGTCCTAATAATTCACTTTTAGTTAAGTAATAAGTTATTAACGCAAATGACAAACGAGAACAACTGAGATGTGGCTTTAAACTGTTCTACTACTAATAAAAGGAAAACAACCCTACTGTAGGATTCCTGTTTAGTGAGCACCAGTCTCCATCTCATTAGCCCTCACTGAAGGAAGAACTCTTTTTATGTCAAAATATGTAATGTTACTATGAAGAAAACTCTAAGACCATAAGAATCACCATTTTTCATATATCCAATTCAGATTTTATATTTAGGCACTACTAGGGGCCGAGGATTTAGCTCAGTGGTTCCCCTGCCTGCCCCACAAGCGCAAGGGCCAGAGTTCAATCCCCAGTACCAAAAAGAGAAAAAATGCTAGTATATTTAGGCACTACTACATTGGAGATATATGCCCTATTTTCATGAGTTAAATATGACCTTACATAACAAGCAAAATAGACTTTTATAAAATTTTCCATACTTATAGTTCATCCTTAAGACAGTCTTAATTTTCCTGTTCTAGGAAGACCCAATGTGATTTCAAATTTTTTAAATAATAAATAGCATGAATGTTAATTTCTGAAATGAGTAAACCATGCATTTCAAGATATTTACCTGATTTTAAATGTCTTCTTCTATTGAGTCTATGATTAGAAATCTCTCTTGTACATTTAGTTATTTGTAGAATCAACTGTATGAAGTTTAGATATAAACTGTTTTTAAATTTTTTCATTTAAATGTATCTTCAGAGAAGCCAGAATATAATTAATTCTATTAGCTCATTTCAAAGTTTTGCTCTTTATAATTCTCATCTATCCAGTAATATTATTAAAGACATAATGATTTTAACTGTTCATGCTTTACTTATTGCCATTATTTTTAATTTTTAAATAAATAAATCTACTTAAAATGTGGTCTTTTGAGGCTCTATAACAAAATCAATAGCCATTCACTTGCTAAAAAACCTGTAACTAAACAAGAAATTTTTCTGTCAATGTGATTAGTGTAAGCATTGTTTAATCCAATTTGTTCAAATATCCACTGGTATATTATCTAGAACTATTATTGCCATATCCCCAAAGTATCTTTAAGACAATGCTGAATATCATGGACAATAAATGATTGAGACTTCAAAATTTCTGCACTGAAAGTAAGGTTTAATGTGTATAAATATTTTCCACTGGAGTTTTGAATTTAATGTGTTCTTTCTCTCCATGTCATATATGTCTTCAAAGAAAAGTATGTTAATATATTCATACTATGCAAGAATTTCATTTTCTTCTTACAAAAGTATAGAGCCTCGGTATAACTTTAAGCCCCCAAGAGTAAAAAGTGAAAATGCAAAATGAGTGGGACTCAATACTTGAGTAGCACTAACAAATGTGAATGTAACACTTGATTTTAAAGACTACTACATGTGCTTTGTTCCTGATACACTATTAATCATTTTCTTAATCACACTCCATCTTAGATTTATGACACAGAAAGCTTGAATATCTACAAGGTGCAAATGTCTTTTAGACATTTTTCATAAACTGTATTAAATTTTAACTTTTGTGCAGTGAAAACTTCAAAAACCAAATTTTTAATTTTGAAGGAATACTTGTTAGCTGTTTCATAAAATTTTAGTCATAACTGCTGTAATGACTTCATTTTTGAAAAATCATAGGCAGAGCAAAAATATAGAACATGGCAACAAACTAACTTTCATTAAAATTGAGGAAAAGAAAGAATACAAAGAAGAGTTTGGGTATAAATTGTTACTTTCCTAGTTTTAAAAAGCAACAACAAAAAACCTATAAGAAAAGAGAGAATGAAAATTATGTTCTTCTTAATGGTAATTTTGAAACTAAAATATGATTTGAGAATGGGAATTTCTACTTAAAGTAAATCCACTTACAACTGTTAAAATACATGTCAATAAATAAAATTAGAAGGGCCGGGGATTTAGCTCAGTGGCTCTGCTGCCTGCCTCGCAAGCACAAGGTCCTGAGTTCGATCTCCGGTTCCCAAAAAATAAAATAAAATAAAATTAGGAAAAAACCTCATGAAAATAGTTTACCAAAAGTTTATTTTTAACAATTTTATTAATAGGTCAAGTCATCATAAGTCTAAACATTGCCATACTGCTAATTATTTTAATTTCCAAGACATATATGACAAATATTTTGCTAAAATAAACCTTAAATATTGGACTGCCAAAGTACTTTATACACATATTTATGAATTACCATATTGGTGAGATTTTTGTCTTCTATTATTCAATTAAAAACATTATGTATATGATGTAGAAAAGAGCACTTCTTGGAAGGATTGTCTTTTAGCATCAATTTATGCTTTTAAATAGTTATATAAATTTTACATAGTAATAAATATTTTTTAAATATGGCACTAACGTATTAATTTTATGTGATATCTTTTGATCTCTTAATGCTTATATTCTTTCAAAGAGATTGCCTTTTCTTTCCAGTTGTTTTAAATATTTGAAAAAGAGCCTCTTCAGGTTTTATAGCTCATGATGCTTGTAACTTACCAGTTTTCAAAGAATTTGAATGC
Organism: Heterocephalus glaber; assembly: GCF_053883595.1. Taxonomy (NCBI): domain Eukaryota; kingdom Metazoa; phylum Chordata; class Mammalia; order Rodentia; family Bathyergidae; genus Heterocephalus; species Heterocephalus glaber. The sequence goes on from NW_028258138.1 coordinate 45,963,525, forward strand.
CATAACATTCTGGCTAGAAGCTATTCTTGAAGCTATTCTTCTTTTAACTAACACTGCTCTGACACTCCATAAAGTCTGCTGGAAAAAGCAAACTCTTTTTCTTTCTAATGAATGGAAACATTAAAACAATCCTCCAGTGCACTATGTAAATTCAAAATAGCAATCACATATTTTTAGTTATTTTACTGCTTACACTTTATTCAATGTTTATAATTTCACCAAATGGGATGCTTCAAAAAAGAGTAGTAAACCCTTCCATTTTTATATAAATTACTTATTTTCTACAGTGTTTAAAATCCTTTGGAGAAATCAAAAGACTCCCTTTCCTTCATTACAACCTTGACCACTCTACATTAAATGCAATAGTTAAGTATAATTTAATATAAACAACAAAAATTACCTGACCAAGGATCAATGTTAACCTCTTTATACTATGTAACAAATACAATAACAACAAAAGACATGTCTTTTACTAGCCTAAAATTATAATTCTTAAATTTTAAAAATAAGTATATATACTTATATGCTAATTTAGTTTAAAAATGTATTTGTCTGTAAATCCACTCATTCATCCAACTAATGCTTATTGAACACTACCACATACGTATACAAATACTGAGGATACATGATGATAAGGGAAGCAAAGTTCCTGTTTCACAGAATTGACTTTCTAGTAGTAAAGACAAACAAAGAGACAGTGATTGTTGTGCTGATTAAATTAATAATGCTACAGAGCATGGCTATGACTCTTTCATATCAGGCAAGAAGGGAAATCTCTGAAGACATGGCATTTAAACTGATACTGGAAAAACATGAAGGAAATGGCTATGAGAAAATCCAGAGTAAGAGCTTTCTGGACAGAAAAAACAGTTAATCTACAAGAGTTTGGAGTGTTCAAGAGCAGATAGGACAGTGGTATACATTCATGAGGGAATGGAGGAGGCAAAAAGGAATGAGGTTGGAGTATATGAGGCTACTGGAATAGTTAAATGGATTAAGTGCTTTTAAGAAGTCAAAATTAGAACAAAAAAATGACCACAGGATCTGGCAACTTTGACAAGAGCAGTCTCTTCAAAAACCTTAAGAAGGACAATCTCTATGAAACAGTGATGTCAAATCCTTACTGAAATGGATTAACAAGAAATGTAAGAGAGGAAAGCAAAGTCAGAATATATAAACAAGTATTTCAGTATGTTTTGTTGTAAAAGGAGTAAGATAAATAGGATAGGAGCTGAAGATGTGGAGTCGAGAGAACTTTATGGAGTTTGTTAATTTGCTCATTTGTTTAGAATAAAGGTAATTATATATTAATGAAATGCTTTGGCAAAGGAAAAATGATTATACATGAGAGAAATGATTAGAGCAAAGGGTTGGAGAAGGTAGAAGCATTAAGCTTCAGAGCCTATGTAGGAACGGTAGTTTTTGGTAAGAGCATGTTCACAGAACTCCAAAGATAGGGAAGGCAGAATGTGTAATAAGCAGATAAATTTATAGATTCATCATAGAAAAAAGATGTTACTATGTGAGTTGTTTGATTTCACCAAGAAGTCAGTATAGATGTAGGAAGGGAGTTGTTGGGGGAAGAGATACATAAGTAGTTGGAGAGTGAGAAAGTGACTATATATGTGTATGTATATATATACATATATAATATATAATGGATATTCATGTGTGTGATGCAAAATAGGAAAAAACTATATTTCAAAGGCATCTTTTTATTAAATATTTTAAGGTCTCTTATTGGAAGACCTGAAATTTTGCCGTCCAAGTACTCTGACAAGAGTCCTCACTTTCCTAAGGTAGAGACTAAGTAAGGACCTCTCAATGCCATTGATACGTCTTATATTTTATTATTTATTTATCTTTATTACAGAGTAAATGACAGAAACATTTTGTGGCTCTTCTGTTATCATTCAAAACCTATGAATAATAAATTAGTTTGAGCTTGAGAAATGTATATTCAACCTGTCTCAAATATTATTTTAAAGAGTATTGAGCTCCCATCTGAATTTTTTTAAAAAGACAAATAGACATAAATCTTTTAGTAAAACTTTTGTGTGTTTTTTTCCTGTATGGAAAATGTCAAGACCTTCTGTCATTTGTCATTTAGGAGAAACAAATGGACAAGATGATTGTTCCTTGTGCCCCTCTCTACACTAATAGGAAAGATATTATCTTTTAATAGTGCTTGCTGAATTATTTCTGGATATGCTGTATGTAATTCAATATGCAGGAATTTAAAATATATATTTATTCTTCAGACTTTATGTGAAATTAGATTGTGAATTATGGAATAAGTTTGTTCTCCATTATTTTGCTCTTCTATCAGAGCCCAAAACATAAAGATATATGTATACATGTGTGTATTTAATTAAACACTATATTTAAATGGCCATATCAAATTTTAAATGGCTATTTTGAATTTAAGATAATTTCAACAGTTGTGCACACAAAATAAGATATAAAAAGTTTAATACTAAATAGCATATTTCTATAAAATGTCTGGATAAGATTTGACTAGGTTGAGAAATTTAATCCCTCATAGAGCTATATTTAATTAATAAAAATAGCTAAAATATTTCTTCTCTCTACATTATTTTTTAAATTATGTCTTTGTAATTTGACATGAACTTATTTATCATTAGTTAAGGATTTAGCACTATATCCATCTACTCTTACTAAAGGTGGTAGAAACATCTGTGAGAATAAGGAAGTGCAGCACCCCGTTATTTTTTTTTGATTTGGTATATCACCATTTAGAGATTCAATACATACTTTCCACTCAGGTTCCTTACATAGCCTGTTTTCTCTTTTCTGGTTGCAATCACAGTATGGTAGAGAGATTAACACAGTAAAAGGATATTCACTGAACTGCAATCTACCTATTATGTACTTTACTCTAGCAGTGAAGTAATTCAGGTTTATTTAAAAGTAGAGTTGTTTTCATCTTATAAAAATCTACTATAATATTATGATGTTCCATGTAAATTTTCATGTGCTGGCATGCTTACAACTTAATAGTGTTATAGAATGCTCAGAGATTGTTTGTGGTGAATTGCATTACATATGTCATCTATTTGCTGAAAGAATATGGTGTTTAGCAAAACTACCTGCTGAGCAACATAAGATTTTTGTACAAAGTACAATTTACTAATTATTGTATTTTATTTTTCTATGATTTCCTAACAGGCGTTATCAGGGTCTTACAGATGGAGTAAGCCTGTTTATTACAATATCTATTAGTAAATAAAAGTTACAGTTCTGGTGGTTGAATCTGACTCTTGCATTGATACATATTTATTGTAGTTTATGTTTAGTCTATTAAATCTAGATCCTTTTTAGAACTTTAGTAATTCTGGATGTAAAATAATAGTTGTAATTTTTCAAATAATTAATGACATTAAGAAGTAGACATAAGTTCACATAAATCACTATAAATAAGTGGTACAGATTTTTGTAGCGATTTTATATTAGCAAAATATTCAAATAAATTGTTCAGAGTAAAGGGACTACTATACACAAATTACAGATGATAAAAAGATGTGATACCCAATATTTAATTTCCAACACAAGCATCACTGTTCATTCAAAAACTTTTCATAAATTATAAATCAGGAATTTTTTATAGTCTTATAAAAGTTGCCAATAACAAAATATATTAAGAGATCTTGAATTAATCAGAATGGTACAGCATTCAATGTATCTCACGCTTTCCTGCTACAGTTCCAAAAGCCAGTATGAAATTAAAACTAGTTAGAAAGTACTTAAAATTTTCTCTGACATGTATCTTAAGTAGCTTTAAAAAAAAATCACATACCATTTTGAAAGCTTATTATTCTTGTAATAAAATGGAATCAAACTAAAGTGGAAATATTTTATGCTGAGCCCAAAGTCTACTCTTGAGAGCAGTTTCAACTGGCAAAGCACTAAAACAGTAGATTCAAACCAATGAAATATTTACTTTTTTTGGTGGATATTTTCACAATTGGTATTTTCTAGATTATTGAGTAGATTGTAGATTTCATGACAACTATTTCATCTCTAATAATAATAAGCCATCACATCAATTACACTTACATAAAATAACTATTTGCTTAGCTTTTTTGTTGTTATTGTCAAAGAATTATCTATATGCCTAAATCAGATGCAGGAGCCACTTATTATAACCCCGTTTTCAACAAATGTTTTGTACTAGGTTAAAGTAAATGAACTCAACCTAGGGAAAAAAATATAGGAAATAGGAAAAATTAAGTCTGTCCAAGACAGGTTTCTGGAACGTAAGATCTTTGCTTATCTCTTAACACCTACTATATGCTAATCATTTACATTTATTATCTCTTTAATCTTGAAAAACACTAGATGAAAAAGTATCTTTCTGAAAGTGAGGAAGCTGAAGCAAAGAGAGGGGTTAACTGACCACACAGTAAAGAACAGTGTATTTCCATTCTCCATTTATAGAAGATATTTAAATGTCAATAATTTGGGTAAGCAACAACTGGCGGTTTTCGTTTTGTTTTTGCCTTCAAACAGTTATGGCCCAGAAACATACTTTTTTTCACTGCAAAAATAACTGCACTTGGAAATTTAGAAATGCAACCAAACACCTCGGAATTATACATGCACAACCCTCATTCTCATCGTCACTTTGACAAAATTCTCTCTCGTTTTTTTTTTACGCTCCTAGTCTATTTAATAAACCAAATTAATTAATGGGCCAAAGAACAAGTCAGAAAGTAAACATAAAACTACTTAGCTGGAAAGGGAAAATAGGTTTATACTCATAGGTAACAAAAAAAATGAAACGTCTTTAAGGAACGTTTACAATCATAGAAGCAATTCATTGAGAGGTAAGGTTGGTTTATAATCATAGAAGCAATTCATTGAGAGGTAAGGTTGGTTTATAATCATAGAAGCAATTCATTGAGAGGTAAGGTTGGTGCTTCTGGACAAATAGGTTGACAAAGAAATGCTAGATCTTTCAAATGATGCATTTATAGTCTGGCCATTGGAACAGTAAAAGTAAAATGTGGGGGAAAGCTTAAATATTTTCAATTTAAGGATCATTTGTAACTACTATAAAATCAGAGGGCAATTTAAGGGCATGGCTAATTTTATTGACTATTAATGCCTATCCTGACCACCAGTCGACTCGATTCTGGGGACAATAATCAATCACAAGAGATTACGCCGGAAATGTGGAAATCTTTCAGGATGACCAAACATCAGAGAACTAAAGTCACAAGCACACTTGTTTGGCCAAATAATATCTTTGGCTTTTACTGTATTTTGCTTAGTTAAAAAAAATTTATCGACAGATAGTAATTGTACAACTTTCTAGACCAGTTTCTCGCCCCTCTCTATGTTAACAGTTTTCCTTCTCCAGGACTCGGGCTGACGCCTAGCAGAGCTGGGGTACTGCGCATTGTGCAGTAGGGCAACGGCGACGCAAGCCTTGCCCCAGTAGGCACCGCTATGTCTTGCAGTCGTCACTACACTGCGCCAGTGTCCAACAACTACGCAAGGATTCGGCATTCTTGGCTCCACACACAGCGCCGTCCTCTAGGAGGCCTAAGAACCCGGGAAGACCGGCGCAGACAGACCATCTCACAGCGAAGCCAGGCGCCTGATGCTACCCAGCAGGCTGTGCCTACAACTCCCATCATGCTCCACGGATGACTGCGCAGATCCTCGCAGAATAACCGACAGCTCATCTTGTCACCTGTGCTCACATTTTTCTTAATAGAGTTCCTTGGAGTGTCCTTGGCTTTTTTCCAGAGCCTTGCAACCCCAGAAACAAAAGCACAACCGGCTGAATCGCCAAGCTTCCCGAAGAGGTGTGGCTTCAGGACCGGAAGAAGCTCCTGTTCCCAAGGGAACACCGCGCGCCTAGGCGCCTGCTCTGCAACTGATGCTCCGGCTGAGACAGAAGCTGCCAGGTCCCCTAACTTGTAGAGGGGGCTCTGCGCCGGACAAGGAATCTTTCCTATGGAGGCGTAGAGAAGTCTGAGGCACCACATTCCCATCCCACAGGCGGGTAAGAGAAAGTGCATTCATTCCGGTTCCTTACCAACTCCTGGGCCCTCCGTACTGGCCTCAAAGTTCATGTGCAACCCTATTTCCTCGAGTTTTATGGCCAGAGGTCACCTTCTCCCTGGCAGTTTTAGAATTCCTTTTTATATTTCCCACGTTTTAAACTCCACGCGAGTAGTTTCTAATGTTTGAAAGGTGGAAAAAGAAAATTAAATTTTTGTGGTGAGTACCAGGGACCCAAAAATATGCATCAAACTGTTGTGAGTGAATGTTGCTTGGTTGGTTGTTTGATTTTAACAGTGCCCGGTTTGGGCCTTTTTATGTAAAGTATGGAAAGCTCTGAAATTGAAATTTCATTATCAAAAACTGAATGTTGAATAATGTTTACGTGAGGTAGTAAGAGAGTGCAACCCTTCACTCCACAGACTTGTTTAAAGTTTACAAAATGTCCTTCATGGGTGTTCTTTTACTGTTCCCATCTCTGTGTGCAGTTTACCTTTCTACCTTATTGCTCTAGATAATATCCTAATTCTTCTGGGCTTTTCTGGCAACATGTGGGAAGCTGGTTCTCAGAGAGCAGCCTGGAAAATTTGGCTGGTGTGTAAATGAGCAACTGGAAAGGTAGATTGGGTTGAGATTGTGAACAACTTAATATCTATGCAAGACCAGTCATTGAAGAACACAGTCAGCTCATAAAGTCACACAACTAGTCGCAGGGTTAATACTCAAACCAAAGTAATCTTGATTCAAGTACAGAAATTGTGCACTATAGAAAATTTACCTCAGGTATCTTAATTCTGCCGGTGTCATAAATACATAAAGGTGGATTTTAAGCTGAAGGCATATTTTCTTAAGCCATTCAGTAGTGGTGCTCTACTTAACTAGCTTATGCTATCTAGTCTTAGTATGAACTTTGTACCTTTTTCACAAACCAAGATTATAATTTTCTTTTAAAATTTAAATTTAACTACAGTTTTGAAGTAAAACAACTTGGAACATCAAAATTTGCTAAGTATATTTTGTAACATATGCTGCCTTTATTAACTGCTTGTTCAACTCTGAATCTCATTTACTACTTCAGTGTTCAGAATTGTGATTATCAAATTATCCACTGTTCTCATTTCTTATTGATTTGTTAGTTTCTCTCAACCTCAGGGGTGTTTTGTTTGTTTGTTTGTTTTTAATGTAAATTATCTGGACCAATCTCAGAGCATTTGTAATTACCCTTTGGAAAACCTTACTCTTGTCCAAGATCTTGCCTTCTCTAAATTTAAACTGAAAGAAATGGAAAGAAGAGAAAGAAAAAAAACTCAGACAAGAGCTCTCCTTGTATTTTTCCAGAAATACAACCATTTTCATGCATATTTTCCCTTAGTTAAAAAAAATAATTTATTGATAAATAGTAATTGTACAGGTTTCTAGACTACTTTCTTTGTTTCTTAAAACTAAGTAAAATCTTCTGTAAAAAGTTTGCAAACTGTTTAATAAATCATTCATATTTTGAAAAAAACACTAATGAGAGGACGTTACATTTTCAAATGATAAAATACATTATAATTTTACATGAATTAAAAGAGTGTAGCACTGGTCTAGAGATAGATCGATCAATAAAAGAGTAGATCTGATTGCCTAAGTTATTTGCCGTTAAAAAACTTCCCAAAAAGGTTTCCATAAATACTCATCTAAAATTACTACTATCTTAGTGCATCTCCTATAGATTTGCAATGCATTTTAGCATATTTAAGAGCCTGACCCAATCCAAAAATGGGCATCTGAAATGAACAGACATTTCTCAGACAAAGAAGTAGAAATAACAAATAAATACATGAAAAAATTTCAACATCACTGATCATTCGAGAGATGCAAATGAAAACAACGCTGAGATTCCATCTCACTCCAGAAAGAATGGCTGCTATCATGAAATCAACCAATAACAAACGCTGGTGGGGCTGTGGGGAAAGAGGAACCCTGCTCCACTGCTGGTGGGAGTGTAGATTGGTACAACCACTGTGGAAATCAGTATGGAGATACCTCAGAGAACTAGGACTGGAAGTCCCATTTGACCCCACTATTCCACTTCTGGGGATCTTCCCCAAAGAATTAAAAGAATCATACCACAGTGATATATGTGCGCCCATGTTCATAGCAGCACAGTTTGTAATAGCTAAAACTTGGAAACAGCACAAATGCCCATCAACTGGAGACTGGATAAAGAAAATGTGGTTTTTTTATAAAATGGAGTACTACTCAACCATGAAAAATGAGAAATTAGAGATGTTTATAGCTAAGTGGATGCACATTGAGGCAATACTCTTAAGTGAAATAAATAGGACACACATGAATAAATTCCAAATAGTTTCTCTGGTGTGAGAAACTGAAAGTGTAAATAAGGACTAAAATGTATAATAGGTAATGTGAAATAGGAAGAAAAGTGGCAAAGGGGAAGGAAGTGGGAGGGCTAGGGGAAAGGATAGAAGGGAATGGGATTAATATGAGAAAATGGAAAAATAGGACAAAATCTTTGTAAATAGGGAGGAATGGAGAGGTTGAAGAGAGGGCTGGGCAAGAGTGGAAAATAAGAACCAAGAGAGATTATGTAAAGGTGCAAATTTCCAATGATGAATGTCATTATATTGTATACCTCAAATGTACCAATGATTAGAATGAATAATCGATAATGCAAAATAGGAAGAAAAGGTCCAAAGGCGTAGGGGTAGTGGAAGGGTCAGGGGAAAGGAAAGAAGGGAAAGGAAAAATGATGAGAAATGGAAAAAATGGAAATAAAGTCTTTGTAAATAGGGAAGGGTGGAGGGGGTGAAGGGAGGGCTAGGAATGGGGAAATAAAGTCTTTGTAAATAGGGAAGGGTGGGCTAGGAATGGGGAAAAAATAAGAACCAAGATGCGTTATATAAAGGTACAATTCCCAATGAGAAATGTAATTGTGTTGTATACCTAAAATGTACCAATAAAAGAATTTAACAAAAAAAAAAAAAAAAAAGAGTCTCAGGAGTATTACTCTATAGAAACCTGTTCATATTTATAGAATCCCAAATTTCCCAAACTTGCATGACCTTGAAATCCTTCTGAAGATAATTCTTTTGTGGCGGAGGGGAGGGGGGTAATGGGGATTGAACTAGGGACCTTGCACTTGCAAGGCAGGCGCCCGAACCACTGAGCTAAATCCCCAGCCCCTGAAGATAATTCTTAAGATCATCTTCCAAAGAATACTATTAGGAACATATTGTGATAGAGAATTAACTAACAGACCCAAAAAAAGTTGAGAAAAAATTAACTAGTAAGGGGGCTGATGGTAGGAAGAAAAGTGATACCAGAAAAAAATTCTTACCATATAAATTTCAGGCAATTAAAAATTTAAAGTATAAAAACTGAAACTTTCAAAAGACAAAAAACAAAATATTGGCTAACAGGTTTAAAATAGTGAGGAGGAAAACTTTTTTCAAGCCTAACACTGAAGAAAAAAACTGAAATTTTGTAAATATCATTAGATAAATTTTAAAACTTCTGTATGGCACAAAACAACATAAATAAGAGTAAAATATAATTTTAATTGATTAAAACTATTTGCAATAATATGACATGGAAAGGTCTTTCAGATAGCAATAGTTGAAGGAACCTAATAAGAAAATAGGCACTGAAATATAGCAGATAATTTATAAAAGAAGAAATGTTAATGGAATTCTGAAGTGTTCAACTATATAGTAGTGAAATAAATGCACATTAAAGTAATACTACAATGCCATGTTTTACTTTTCAGATCGGCAAATATTGAAAAATTTAACGATACCCAGTGTTGGTAAGAAAACAAAAGAATTGAAAGTCTCACCTACTGTTGGTAAGTGTTTGTAGAAGTTTCTGAAAGACAGTGCCACAGTATCTATCAAAACTTTAAATAATATTACATTTTGATCCAATAATTCTACCTCTGGAAATATATTTCTAAGTAAATAAGTAAAGATATTTACAATTGACAATTGAGTTTATTAAAGGATCAGCTTTCCGAGTGTGATCTATGGAGTTTTTCTGTTCGAGTGTATATATTACAAATATTTTTGAAATATGTACTCTGAGTGAAAGACTGGAAGTATAGATATAACCAAGATAGTGTTGGGTCCCAGTGTGGCATCTTGGCATGTTGAGTTCCTGGAATTGAAGACATTGAAAGGGCCTCTAAAGCAGATTCTCTATGATCTTCTACCCTTCTCTCTCCTGCCTGTTTTTCTCCCCTGGAAAGAGTTATAGAAACCAGAATTCCTCTTTTCCAAGACAGGTCATAGAAACCAAACCCCTCTCTCCCAAAGCAAACATAAACCCTAGAAAGGTTGCTCTGCCTTTTCTCCCTTTAAGGTTCTCATTCTGAGAGGTCCTGCTCCATAGATAAGAAAAAGCAATGCTCACAGAGAGATCAAGAAGATTCTGAACAGACAGGCTTTGTTGGGTTCCCCTCTCAGTCTTACCATTAGTTCATACCCTTTTGTCCAGTCACATGTCTACAATCTGTCCATTTTTCATCAAATCTATGCATTAAAATAGAGAAGTTTCACAGAACAGGTCGTTATTTCTGAAGGTTCCTATGTCTTTAAAACTGAAATAAATTTATTATGCTTTTCTCTTGTTGAAAAAAAATGCATGGACTTTATTCTGTAAGCTAGTAGTTCTTAATGGGGACTGTGTATCAGAAGCAGTGTGTAAGTTTTAAAACTGATAATACCCTGAACTATGAATTTCCTACAAATACTCTGGTCCTGTTGTCAGAAATTCTGATTTCAACAGTTGATTCCAGAATGCAACTAGGGTTGAAAATCATGACCATGAGAGTAGGAAGCTACAGAAAAATTTCTGTGTCCCGTTCTGATGTTAGAACATGGTAAATAAATGTGAGTAGCTTGAATTATTTTTTATTTCCTTCATTCATGCATACAAGAACTTACAGAAGGAAAATTATGATTACTAAAACTTGAAATGTATATAGGCTACATTGTAGTTCCTTATAAAGCAATTTCCATTAATATGATAATATCCTTTAGAAAAACTATTTTAAATTGTTTATCCAAAAATAGTTCAATAATGTGTTTAACAATCCATGGAAAAAGGATGGAAAGACAAAATAAAAGATAATATGAAAAATGAATATTCAAGCACCACCCTTTTAGCAATCAGTGCTTTATAATAGATGCCCAAAAGAAGAACATGTGAGAAGTAGTTACACTTCTTAAAATATATTCAGAATACTCTGGAAGATGAAAAACAGGAAGTACTTATTTTTTATCAAGTAATAAAAATATACTTTGAATTAAAATGGTCTGTGTGAATTATTTCGTATTACAAGATTAATTTAAAATAGAGCATCCAAAATCAGTCCTTAAGCTGAAATTCAAAGAAATGTTTTGAGTGGGGTTTTAATTTTTATTATGAAGAGAAATATTGATTCATTTGGCATAAATCCAAGTACCTGAAGTCAAGCCCATCCCCTGGATAAGAGCAAGATGGCTATATTATAGGCCCCACCCACTAGTGAGGCACAACACCCTCTCTTTCCTGCTTTTCACTGAAATTCAGTTTTGAAACTTATTTCCACAATGATATCCTGAGGAGCCTTAGCAAAAGGTTAGTTGACAGGCTTTATTGAGATGCAGTTTTCTTGAAAGCCTCCTCTAGGTTGAGTTGGTATAGTCTTATATCCTTCAAGGTCTAGCTTTGTCTGGGATGGTATAGAATAAAAAATATAAAAGGAGGTATCAAATGATACATTTATGGAACCTTGGATGAATATGATAATAAATCAATTAAGTGAGATTAATATTTAGAGAACTCTTAAAGATTCAGAAAGTAATGAGAAATATTTGGTACACAGTTGTATTTTAGCAGTGCCTATACCACTTGATGGTTGGCAGAAGAAATATTTTCCTTATCTTATCATGTAGTACTATTTAGGGGGAGGGAGATGATGGAGCCAAGCAAGCTTCTTTAAAAAGTTTGATTTGGAGACCTGAAATACAAATTTAATAGTACTATAGATGGATATGAATAGCTATAAAGTTACAACATAGCATTTTTAGTTGACTTCAAAATACAGATTTTTTTTCTCCCTAGAAATAGACACAATTGAGCAAGTAATGGGAACAGGTTAAGAAAGTGACTTTTACAGTATTTGTGAAAACTTAATTATAATCTAAAATTGGTATTAACTTTCTGATTCCATACTAGTATTATATCTTTTTAAAAATAGCAGATGTTTCACATAAGTTACAGTTAAGAAAATAGATATCTAGTGAAGATTAATGCAGTTGTCCATGTGTGTATTCATTATTCCCAGATGTATTTATGGTAATTTACCGAGATATATGTAAGAGATAGGGGGAAATAAGGATGAAATATATCAAGATTCTTTACTTCTCCAGATAGAAAGCCCTACCCAAACTGGACGTAACCAAGCAAGCAAACAAAAACAGTGGGTTTTTTTTCATAACTTCAAATTATGGAAAAATATGACAATGATCTGACTTCAGATAAAGATTTAGGTAACTAAAATCTCAGTTTTTCCCTGCTTCTCTTGTCTGCCTTCTTTCTGATCTGCAGCATCAGATTCTACAAGAACCCCATTGCTTGTATATTATTCCAAATCTCATAGAAAGGTTGCTGTCTACTTCATAAATATTTGAAGTACTACAGTTGACAGACTCCACATGATACTGAGGCTGTCCACATTTTTTTCTTAAACATTATAAATAAAGTGAGAAATGGATTTATTTCAAGGGCATTGTTCTGTGTAGCCAGGGGTCATAAGCTGCCAATATGCATTTCAGTTAAGGCTTCTTTCTGATAATCAGCTTATGCTGTTTACTAAGTGCAGAGCAACACTGACATGGTTTTTAAGAGTATCATTGTGTGTCTTTAAATTTTTAAATTTTTGTGCACATACCAATATTTTCCATACTTAAGATGCCTTTGGATAATACATCTTTTTTTTCCTGCAGTTGGTTTGTAAATATTTGAATCTCATTATGGGATTGCTAGACAGACTTTCAGGCTTGCTTGGCCTGAGGAAAAAGGAGGTTCATGTTTTGTGCCTTGGGCTAGATAACAGTGGCAAAACAACAATCATTAACAAACTGAAGCCTTCCAATGTAAGTATCTTTGTTAGATGCTTCATGTATTTTTTGCTACTAGAGAAAGTTAATATGCAGACTTACTTTGCTTGATAATCATATTATGAAATGCTGTTCTTCTTGTAGTACTTTAAAATAATAATTATCAGTGAGCTATAATTTGTAATATATAAGATAGGTAGATAAATCTGGATTGTTAACCTAGTTATTCTTGTTTTTATTTTTTCCTAAAGAGCTTTACAAACTTGCCAAGTTTCCTTTAGGTTGCTTGTCTTCCTTTTAGCTTCCTCTTTGGTAGAGGCTCAATACAAAAGGAAAGGTCAATCAATTTTATAAGTTCTAGAGATAATTAGACAGTTTTACCCTGTTAATAGTAGGCAGGATTATTTTAAGCAGTAAGTGTATGAAGATAATATTGTATGATTGAAATGGCTGTAAAGCAACACATGATGCATAAGTTAGAGGTGGGTTCTGCTCCGTATAAAGAAAGCTCACATAGCATTGTTTTCTTAGTTTCTGATATCACTTCCTGACCCTTAATCTTGATGCAACTATCTTGTCTCAGAATAATTGACCTCCAGGTCCTAAGAGAAGAGTAGTTTGCTTTGCTTTGCTTTTTTTCTTTTTTTAAAACTTGATAATGATAACCAAAAAGAATTACTTGAATCAAACTTCATAGGGGCTACCAGAACTCTGTCACTCCTTCCTATTTTAAACACAAGAGTTAAGTGTGAGCTTTTGTTCGCATTAGCACGATTTTTAATAAATTAAGTACATCAATTATAAAAATCTACAATTAGGTAGTGCCTATTAGGAAATGCCTTACAAAACATACCTCTCATTTTATAGAACAGTCGTCTAATTTTTTTGTAGATAAGATCAATTTCTAGATAACTAGTTATTTCCTGGACTCAGACTAGTATTTAATATTAATCTATCTTAATGTTTATTATTAATATACTGAGATTGGTGATGTTTTGTAAACTCATGACTAGAGAAAGGTGGAGAACATTTTAACCTGACCACTATTTTTAGGAATTTAGTTTCAGCTATCATTTTCTAGAGATATACTCTTATCTTTTAAAATTCTAATTTTCCTCCACTTCCCAGAAATTTGAATTATTTGGCATATTCATTTGATAAATTACTTATTAAATTTCTCCTCAGCTTATAAGACCACTTCATTTGTTAAGCATTGAATCACAAATAACCTGGAATAATATTTTACACTTAAGTATATATTTTAGATTAATAAATTGACAGATGGGTTTTTTTATGTTTAGTTTTGATCGGGGGACTTTGAATGATGGCAACAAGGATATAATTTTTAGCAGACTAAATGAAACTAACCAAATAAGGTCTCTCTTAAGAATCTTGTTTTATTCCTGTTGTTAAGTCTTTCCCTAGATTGTCTCAGATGGTCTATTCCTGCACTCTTTGGTTGCTTATATCATTCCTTGTCCAATTACGAAAATAACCAAATATATTTGTTCCTAGATAGAACAAAAGGAAATAAATGTTAGAGACTATCTTTGGGGATACTTTAGAGGAAAATCAGTTTCATATGAATCTGTTAGTACTAGATCACATATGTTTTCTTTTGATTAATTTGTAGAGTTTCTATTTTCTAATTATTTTCACTAGAACTTTGAAGAGAAGAAAAGTTGATGAATTTTATCCCTATGAGTAGAACAAGAAGTTAAAAGGAAGTTTGTGAAGAAGCTGAAATCTTAATAACAGAAAATATATTTTTTCAAACAAAGAATAAAGACATTTTTGGAAAAACACTAAGGCAACTCATAGAATGGGTAGAAGGGAAAGCTGAATAAACAAATTTCAGAAAGGCAAAACCAGAACGCCTCTCAAGGGAGACCCTCTTCACTTAGTATTAAGATGAACAAGCTCTGGCATGTTTTCAGTCTCTGTCTTTCCATTTGAATTTAAATTGCTCAGAAGTGGACTACCAGATTGCACATAGTGATATGAGGCAAAATTTCCCCTCTACTTCTCCCACTCTGACATAAAAGCGACAAGGTAAACTGAAGGATTATTTTAAAGTTATATTTGTAGCAGTTTGGAAAAAACTGGGGATACCACTGACTAAAATTGGTGAGAGTATGATTATAATAATAGCAAACACTTGATTATTTATGGACATTGTTTAATAATATATATCTCATTTAAGAAAACCTTGGCTTAAATAACTAGTCCCAGGTATTATAGCCAATCAAGAGCAATTAGGAGGTTAATGTAATGTTCAGTAATAAGTAATAAGGGCCAGAACTAAGATACTGAAACAGAACCAATAAAGCTTAGAGAATGATTATAAATAATATGTAAAAAAGGGAAGAATCAAAAATACTATAATTTCTGAGCATCTGAATCAGAAATTAGATAGATTTTTATTCAAATAGATGGACAGTTTCGATGATGGAAGTGCTAGGAGGTATTTGATTAGTTAGGTTGTCAATTTAATGTATTTAAATTGCCCTTTAGACTTGTCAACAGGTGTCTTCCTATACTCTTGCTGCTTTTCAATATTCTCCAAGCAGAACTCCTTACTAGAACTTTAAGCTGCTGCTACCTTTCTTACGTCAACATATACTTCTTTTTTACTTATCAATACTCTGTAGATAGACAGGCTTACTTTTCCTGGGAGGCAAGTTCCTTCCTGGCAGAAAATCATTGCACTGGCTACTTCCTCTAACTGGAATGTACCTTGCCAAGAACTTGTCATAGCTTTTCCCCTTCCTGCTATTCATCCCTGGGTGATGTCATCTTATCAGATCAGCTTTTCCTAAGCACCCTTCTCCCATGCCACCATACCAGTTCTGTTCTGCCCAGCTGCATTCACCATTTCTTTTATTTTTTTGGTACCGGGGATTAAACTCGGGTCTTTGCACTTGTGCAGAAGGTGGTGAAACCACTGAGCTAAATCCCCGGCCGGCATTCACCATTTCTTTGTATTTATCACTGCTCCAAATTGTGTTCCCTTGTAACACTTAATTTTGTTAAGCTGTTGATTGTTTTTTATCTTCTCTAGGTAATAAACTCCTAGGGAGCTGGGACCATACAGACATAAGGGCAGCCCCAAACATGAATAAATGTAATAACTATAAATTCATATAATGTAATAACTTCATAATTAGTAAACCTTAGACTTCTAAAAAGAACTTACACACAGTGATCCTATTGCAAAGATTTTAATTTTGCTTAACCCTATCATCTCCTTAGTGGTGTATTTTAGAAATGGAAAATATGGCTGCTTTTTTTTTTTAACTTGAGGAAAAATTATCTTTGGTAATTGCAAATTTCTAAACTTTGTCTTTTATCTTGAAGGCTCAGTCTCAAGATATAGTTCCTACTATCGGATTCAGCATAGAGAAGTTCAAGTCATCCAGGTAATCCACATTATCCCTGTGACTGAGAAGTTGTGGCTAAAAATTAGATATACCTGGTCATTCCTTCTACTCTTACTAAAAGTAACATTTTTCTACCACTACCTCTGCTTTATTTTTTAGAACATTCAGACATACTCCAATAGGCTCATTTGCAAAGACAACATCTTTTTTCTATATGTTATTCATTGGAAAATCATATTTGTATTAATAAGTCTATTTGGGGGGAAGTTTTTCTTCAAAAAATGGCCTACAATGATTATTGTATGACAGTGGTGATTTGATTAAAAACAGTTTAAAGTATTAAATGAGAGTTATGCTTTGCCTTCCTTTTTTTTCCCTCTAGTTTGTCTTTTACAGTGTTTGATATGTCAGGTCAAGGGAGATACAGAAATCTATGGGAACACTATTATAAGTAAGTATGTTTTTGAATATTGCTTAACTAGATAATCATATTTTAGTAACACTTAATGGTTGGAAATCCAAGTGACCATACGGACTGTGGCATAACAATCAGGATAAATGTTCATAGTCTTTTTACCTTTAGAAAGTATCCTATGACTAGGACTATTGGGCAAAGCTATACATAGAAGAATGTCTATTAACATTGTTTATAATAACATTTTTTATGTCTGATTTTGTCAAGAGAACCATCCTTAATATAGATAAGTTGTTAGTATATATATAGAGAGAAAATTGTTAGTGGAATGTGCACCAAGCTTTTATTAATAGCATTGTTTTGGAAGAGTAGAATTATAAGGGAAGTTTACTTTCAAACTTACATAATTCTTTAATGTTAGCTATATACTTTCTCCGTGCCATTTTTACATTATTAAAAGTAATAAGTACAGGGCTGAGGATTTAGCTCAGTGGCACCATGCCTGCCTTGCAAGCGCAAGGTCCTAAGTTTGATCCCCCGTACCAAAAATAAATAAATTAAAAGTAATAAGTACAAATATATAAGGAGTACACTGTTTATAAAGCTTAGAAAATAGTATTAAAGTGCTGTTTCCTGTAAATATCACTACTCATAAATTTACCATTATTTTTCTTTTGGGTATGTTTTTTCTTTTTTGAAACATTTATGTTGACTTTGCATAAGTAAGGAGAAAGGAGCCATCTAAGTTATGTACTATGTATACTTTTATCTCATTTTTTTCATTTAACTTTCTATGATATGTATATATCGGAAAAAACATACAATGAATATAACTCTAATGATTGCCTAATTTTTTTTACATAGCTTTGCCAGATTTTGCTTAATCATTCTGCTTTTGGAAATGAATGTTATTCTCAGTTTTTGAAGATTATAAATAATTTTCCAGTTAGCATGTTGTTGTGTAAATCTTAGCCATAATTCACATTTCCTTAGAATAAATTCCAGAAATAAAATCACTTGCTCACAGTGTTTTGAACATTCTTGATATATTTCCAATTTTATTGGTTTCTGTACCTACTAGCAATATATGGTTCTGTTAATCTAAATTATCTTTTGTTAAATGATAGGACAAAATGGTATTTAAAGAGTTTGTTTTTATTCATTTAATTACTGAAATAGAACTTTAAGATTATATGATGATTGGGATAAGTGATTCATAAAGAAAGCATAGATATTCAGTAAATATATAAAAGATACTGAACCTCACTAGCAGTGAAATACAGAGCAAAATAATATGCTAAAATATATGCCCTGCGTGTGCAAGGACCTAAGTTAATCTATAGTATGGAAAAAAAAAGTTCAGTGGCTGGCTGGCTCACACCTTTACAAAGTGTCAAACAGGGTAAAAATAAAAGCTATTTGTAAGTATTATTTCAGACTTTTATTTCAAATAAATAAGATATACATGTGTGTCTACTTTATCTCTGTAAAATGTGTTTTTCATTATGATTTGTGGTAAAATATTTGAGAAATACTGTTGTTTAGCTTTAGTGTTTCAATAAAAATAATACAAATAGAGGCCAGGGATTTAGCTCAGTGGTTCCATCGCCTGCCCCGCAAGCGCAAGGTCCCGAGTTTGATCTCCAGTACCCCCCCCAAAATAAATAAATAATAATGATAATAATACAAATAATACTGTAAAAAATGGAAATTTATATAGATATCAGAAAGTCTTAAGTATAAAGCAACAGGATTCCATTTTAAATACAGATGTGGATATTTGGGAATACACAAAGAAAAGTGTCAATTTATATCAAAATGTGAATAATGATTATGTCTAAGAAGGTTATAGTATTTTAACTATTCTAGTTAAACAGAAAACTCATAATCTTTAAAAATATGAAATTATGAAAAATGGAAGAATAGTTTACATAATATGTAATTATTAACATATTATGTAGCCATATAAACTAAGAACACTAAAACTTCTAATCATGAGTGGACATAAGACGGGAAAAGATAACATAAGTTAGGAAATACAAATGGTTAATGTGGAAAATTATTAACTGTAACTTTAATTTTTATCTTTATATTATACAGAGAAGGACAAGCCATTATTTTTGTTATTGATAGTAGTGATAAATTAAGAATGGTTGTGGCTAAAGAAGAACTTGATACTCTTCTGAATCATCCAGGTATATATATGATCTCTTTCAGCCTGTGATATCTGCCTTGGGAATTTTTTATATGAGACATTTTTTCTTAGGTATCAATAAAAGGTATTTTTTATGCCAGATAACTTTCTCCTATTTAAAATTTTTGAATTTTATAACTTTATTATGCAAAATTTATAATAAATAACTTGCCTTTATCACCATATATTTTTAAATATCGAAGCTTTTTGCAATTTTTTGTCTTTAACATTTATTTCCCCCAAAATAAAAATTTTCTTTTCTCCTGATTATATGAATAATATGTGCCAATAGAAAATATTTCATATGGAAAAATAAGGAAGGCAGCAAAAGTCTGTATATTTCAAGATCTGTTAAAATTATTTTGGTTGGGCCAGGGATTTAGCTCAGTGGTTCCACCGCCTGCCTCACAAGTGCAAGGACCCGAGTTCAATCTTCAATCCCCATTACCAAAAAAAAAAAAAGAAAAATTATTTTGGTCGCTGTCTTTTCATGTGCTTTTTCATCTGTATCTAAATGTGTTTGTGTGTGTTATCACAGCGTTTCTTACTTGTGTATTGTAGGAATTCTTCTAAAACATCTTTTGTTTTTAATCTCCAACTGTCATCTCCCTGTCAATGTTTTTCACCATACTAGTTTTAACAAGTTGCTATTCTTTCCTTCATATTTTAAAATATGCCTTAACACACACATATAAACTTATGTAGGGCAGATAATAACAATAACTGTTGAGCTGAGGGGTAGGGGTTCTACCATTATTTTATATCAAAATATAACCATATTTACACTTCTGCATCATCCAATACTATATGATAGAAGTACTTTCAGATCAAATTGCATGTAATTATGTAATTATTCTTCTTATTGCTGCCTAATATTCTGTCCTGTATGCATACACTGTTCAGTTGATGGATATTCCTTTCACACACACACACCCCTGCCACTCTCACTACAGACTGTGCTTCAGTGAGTATTGTGAACTCTTCATTTCTAGTTTTAGTCATGGCAAAAAGATTTTAAGTACTCTTTATACTAGGACTTTTAGAAAAGGATGATAGTTGAAAAGAACTGACTTTGTTAAAAATGGAATAGAATTTAGTATAGGGCTTTCTAACAATTCAGCCTGCTTAACTATATATCTTTGGTGTTTTTATTTAACAATCTCAAGTTTATTTGAATTTTTGAAAAAAAATCTACTTCCTGTATCTTTTATGTGACCTCATTTCAAAGCTTATCAGTCTTAGGTCCAGGTTGAGAATGGATTTTTGAGTATGAATTTTTTTTAATTGATCTTGCTACTTTCTCATAAAATGTTAGCATGTTGACCAATACACTGAAATAGTTTCTACCAGATCTGCTTCAAATACAATGGGAACCTTGATTTTTTTAACAAGGCCTTGTCCATATAGTCTATATGTACTAATCTGGAACCCAAGATGTAAATTAAGTAAAGAAATAAAGGCATAAAATAATGAGATTGACATGCTGTTTGTGGGCATAGCGACATTATAATAGTTTTGTCTAGAAATATATATGTTTACAATGATGTGAAGACATTGATGATGATGGATTGCCTTTTCTTTGGAAGACAGTTAGCCAGTGACAAAGGTAGGAAGGAAATTCGTTAGTATGTACCATTTTGTGTCTTCTGAATTTTGAACTAGTTCTATTATCTTCAAAAAATGATTCAGGGCAAAAATATTTTGTTAACATCTACCTTCTTATTTTTAGATCTGTGACTAAAAACTAAAATCAGAATCCAATTTCTCCTCCTTATACTTGTACTTGAAGTTTGCCTCTTTCGTGTTCACATTAAAAACAAAACAAACAACACACTCTGATTTCTCTTCAGATCGCATAAAAACAAAACAAACAAGATGGTTGACTTTTTGTATAGGTGCTTCTCCGTAACTACTTATCGAGCCTCCTTCTCTGACCTCATCTTTTGCTTAAAGCTTCGAACTAGAGGACAAATGACTAAGTAAAAATATTTTATAATTTTTCTTATTGCTCAAATACATGCTTGACAGTATGTGTCTTTAAATTTTATATATAAAAGAAGTAATTGTGAAACAATTTATTTTATTTCAATTTTAAGTATTTGGGGCAAAGTCTCCCAAAAAGTTGGAAGTATGATGATAATCTTATTTTTTTCTTTTAGATATTAAACATCGTCGAATTCCAATCTTATTCTTTGCAAACAAAATGGATCTTAGAGATGCAGTGACATCTGTAAAAGTATCTCAATTGCTGTGCTTAGAGAACATCAAAGATAAACCATGGCATATTTGGTAAAGTTTTATGTTTACTTTTTATTTATCTTCCTGAAAATTCTCCAAGCTTTGGAGTTTGTTTTTTGGGTTTTGGGTTTTTTTCCTCATTATTATAGGAGGGCAAACATGGTAGAATGTAAGCTAAGGTGCTTGTTTTATAGAATTGTGGCATTGCAGGTATCTCTAAATATATTAATGTTAAAAATCCTTTTGGGGATAGAAAAATGTGAACTCTTATAATAGAATAATTTATATAACCCACTTATTCCTCCATCTTAGTTACACTGATTTCCTTGTGCACATGGAATAAGCCAAGCACAGTCCCATGTCAGGCCATTTGTACTTGGGCCCCACCTTGTCCGAATCTTTCTTCAAAATATTTTATGGCTTGTTATGGTACTTCTTTGAGGACTGCCTCTGTTACCATGTGACCTCTTTTTGTTTGTTTGTTTTGTTTTGTTTACAGTCTGTCTTCCTATACCAAAGTGTTAATCCCTGAGAGGTGGAATTTTAGCAGGTTTTTTTCACTTATATAACCTCTGCAATAGTGATAGCACTTGGTACATAATAGGTACACAATAATTATTTGCCAAAATAATAAATAAAACTACTGATTTTATTTCATCTTACTAATAAGGTTAAAGTCCTACTGTCTGAAATTACTAATCATTGTTTATTTGGAAAAGTTTCTTACTAATTATTTAACTCCAGTTTTCTTGTCTACCAAAATGTATCAACAAGGAGAACTAAAGATTATATATTAAATAGTGTTTCAGTGCCCACCACTATGTTAGTAAGCTCCCTTCTGCCTACCATCCACTTATCTCTCCTTACTGCAAGATATCATCCTTTTATCAGAAGTTTTCCCCTTCCATAAAATTACAGTAACTAAGGGAAAAGGTTGTACACAGAAGCAGAAAAAATCCACTGCTTCTACAAGAGGAAATAGAATATAAAGCCAGAAGGTAGTAGAGCTCAGTAAAGAACTTTATGCGCTGGTCTCAGTCCTGAAAGAGTAATAATACAGAGTAGAGCTTAAGGAAATGCTTGAAACTTCCCAGTACTATAGCCCTCCTCCACCTCCGTCCAGGTATGAAACACTGTATCTTGAGTAAAGCCTTCCTTACTTTGGAGTCAGAGGAAAAGTCAGTGTTTAGAAATGATTCTTGAATTGGAATTTGAAGTCTTGTGGATTTCAGTGGCAAAGAGAGGTAGGATTTTGAATACAGAAACATGTTGAGATAGAACCTTTGTGTCCCTAAGTCATAACTAAATTGTTTGTAAAGTAAAATAATTTTTAATTTTTGCATTGTACTAAGTATTGCAAATTCTTTGATGGAAAGTATAACATTGACAAATGTGAATTTAATTAGTAAAAGATCCTTTAAATTTTTTTTATTAGTATATGTTTGCAGTGTATGCAATTTACAGTCATCTTGGGGAATGGGGTACATCTACATAATACAGCTTGTTTTTTTTAAATCCCCTACCCTCCCACCTCCCTCTCTTCTGATTTGATTTTCCTTTCCCCATTTTCATTCTTTATGATATTATTCATCTTAGCTCATGTTTATGGCATATAATGCTTATTTGCATTGATATTATTACATTCCTTTACATGGCATATCTTTATCATACTTGTCTCCCTTTCCCCTTCTCCATCCCCCTTCAAAAACCCCTTTTTTTACTTAAAATTATTAATAGTTGAGTTTTAATAAGTTTAATTATAGTATCTAAATATTTCTCTACTAGATAAAAAGTAATATCTTGATGCTAATAGGACATATGAAATGCAATGCTATTTTCTGTACAACTTATCTTCTCCTTAATTCAAAGTAGACATCTCTTTTCTAAATTCAAATTAGTTTATCACATAGTAGCATATGTGTATATCACGTATTAGCATATTAGTATATCACATATTAGTTATTTTTGCAATTTTAAAAAATGTATAAATTTGAGAATATGTTTATCCTTTTCCAGTTTTACATATAAAGGTAATGCTCAGTGACATATAAGTAAAATATTGCTTTTTTCTTTCATTAGATATAAGGTTATAGGCAATAGAAAAAAGTCATAGAAAAGATATATCTGGAGAATTAAAGGAAAACTTTTGTGGTTTCTTTTAACCCATTATATTAAATTTATAGTCAACTCTGATTTTTAGGGCCTAATTGTGTTACTGTTTTTCCTGTGTGTTTTTTCACTTAATCCCTAGTATGGTGTGTGTGTGTGTGTGTGTGTGTGTGTGTGTGTGCATGTATGTGTGTGTTATTTATTTATTGGAGAAACAAATAGTAAGTAAATAAATGTATAAAATGTCAGCTGGGAAGATGAAGAAAAATAAATAGGATAAGAGAAAGAATATTGAAAAATGCTTCCACTCTGAGACCTAATTGACATCAGAAAGCAACTAATGTGAAAGTTTGAATAAATAGCTGTCCAGATTAGGAGGCCAGGAAGAAAACACTTTTCTTGGATAAGAAGGTATCCGGTGTGTTTCAGGAACAGCACGAAGTCCAGGATGTCTGGAAAGGAGCTATCTAGGGAGAAATATCAGAAAAGACCACTGAGAAATAACTAGAAGCTGAAGAATATAGATCATTATAGGACATGGTAAAGGCTTTGGCTTTTGCTCTAGTTATAAATTTTTTGATTTATTTGAGAGAAAAGAAGAAAGATTGAATTGAAGTATTTGGAACCTGTTAGGGAAAAATGCAAGAGTTTTAGGATAGTGACACCTCTATCAGTGGGAAAAGATTTCTTCATTACATTGTTTGGGACTGTTTGTGTTTGATAAAATCAGTACCTTGCCCTTTCTTGATGTAAGTATTTGAGTCACTGATGTTTTGCTATTACTATATGTAATCAGTAATTTGTTTTGTATATCTAATGCTGTTTATTTCTGTCTTCCTATTTTAAAATACGTCCATGGTAAGCCATATTTGTAGTCCAATAAATAATTTCCTGAAAGTAATTTCTTTTGATTAAAATTAAATTGATTCTTTTAGGTACAACATTTTAACATTATGCTTAAGTATTAAAAGGAACTAATCATTCTGGAAAACTAATTATATGTTAATTACTAATAAACAATTCTTTATTAATTACTAATAAACAATCATGTTGCAAGGAAATGATTGGATCAGCGACATGTTATGAGAAAGTATTGGTCTGGATTTTTCAGAAAGATTATCTGATATCTAAAAATGGTCTGTTTTAATTTATGTAACTTAGTTATGAGTATATGTAAAGTAGCACAGTAAATATTTGTTTACTTTCTTAAGAATGAAAGACAATAAAAGTATCCTGGTTTGGGTGTTTTATATGCATATTTTAAATACCTAGTTCTTACAATAACCAAGACAAAGGAGCTGAATAGCTTACCCAAGTTTCTATAATAAACATAATAATTAATATAACTATGTCTGGCATCTACTGGGTTCTCATTTTATTCTACCAGCTTACCAAAGTTATAAGTATGGGATTATACCCTATAGATATAAAATTCTACTTCAAATAAAGAAGTCACTTATTCTATGACTATATTCTAACCTAAGTCAATAAATCAAACATCTGTCTTTCATTCTTTCTCTTCCTCCCTCTTTGTTTCTATCTTGCTTCCTTTTTCCCTCCCTCCTCTCTCTTTTCCTCCCTTTCTTTCTTTCTTGCTTGCTTGCTTGCTTTCTTACTTTCTTACTTTCTTTCTCACTTCCTTTCAAGTGCAGGGGATTGAACCCCAGGGCCTTGCACATGGTGTACAAGTGCTCTACCACTGAGCCACATTCCAGCCCACAAAGTAAAGCATTTCTAATAAATACATATTATTGAACTTTCAAGAGTGGATGAAGTAGGATAGTGATTCTGTAAGACTTTTCGAACACTGGAAAAATAATACGAAATATATGTATTATAAGTTCTATTCCAGAGTAATAATTTTAGTGATATACTTTTAAAACTGTCTATACATATTATAAAAATATATTCAGTTTCAAAGCTTAATCAATTTTGCTCAAATATATGTTACTAAAATATATTAATTTTTATATGGCAAAACTGTAATTCCTTATCCATACAGTTGGATATAATAAAATGAATTTGTTTTTTATGGATTGTATTTCAGTGCTAGTGATGCCATAAAAGGAGAAGGATTGCAAGAAGGTGTAGACTGGCTTCAAGGTACATCACAAAGTATTGTGTTTCTTTGGCCGTTGTTTCTTCTCCGTATTACTTCCTTCATATATTTTACTTTTATTATATCATTGCTTTTTTTTTCCTTGTTTCCATCTATTTCTCCTGTCAGAAAAAACAATACAGTAAGTACCTAATATCTGGTTCTATTACTTTATCAACTTTTCCTAAAGATTTTATTTAGATAGAATGCTTGCACTTTTCAATCAATACATAAGATAAACCTAGAAAATAATTTTAATTTATGCCACCAAATTTCTATCTGATGTAGTAATTGACAAACATTTGAATTTTAGGATGAATGTTAGGCCTTACTATCCATAACTAAAATTGAATCTGAATGGCATGTACAATGACTTGTATCTTTTAAGAATCATACTGTTGGGCCAGGGATTTAGCTCAGTGGTTTCACCGCCTGCTGTGCAAGTGCAAGGACCTGAGTTTGATCCCCAGAACCAAAAAAAAAAAAAAAAAAGAATCATACTGTTCAGTGCTGAATATGTAGCTTTTCTTATACATAACACATATACAGTATGCAACTTTTTTCAGGTCATTTTCTTTAGTACATGTACATAGTACATAACATTTACATTCCTTCTGGGGAATTGATACTTGTAAATAATATATCTTAGTTTCTTTTTTCATCCTCTTTCCTTTCCTTCCATCCCCACTCTATCCATCTCTTGATCCCTTTTCTTCTGTATTTTTTTACATGTTTACAGAACATGTTTTCACTCTTTGTGTGGAGCTGGTACATGTACATAACACATCTGTCTTAATTCCTTTTTCATCCCCTTTCCCTCCTTTCCTGCCCTCTCCCTCCATCTCTTGATCCCCTTCCCCTTTGAAAATGATGTTAACATACATATTTAGTATCTTAAATTATTTTTTGTGTATTTGCAGTTCTGTTTGATAAATTTTCCTACCCTGGACAAGGGTAAATAGTAAGACAAAAATTCTGACTGTAATCTGGCTAGAAATTGAAATTTTTTCTATACTATCATTTTAATGCCTAGTATTGTGAGTTTTTTCTCATATGCATTTTGGAAATAACAGTAGGAATACATAGAACATGTATTGTGGGTTATCTAGGAGTAGCCTGCCTGCCTGTCTGCCTGTACTAAAGATACATTTCATAAACATTTGTATAAAACTACACAATGTGGTCTACTGGTTAACTATCAAGACCATTGTATTTCTGTCTTTTGTATTTTGCAGTCATGACATTTACCATCAAACTGCAAAGAACATTCTAGTCACATTCTATTATTAAGTAAAATTTAATTGAGAATCCCAGTGGTTCTGAGAAGAACCAGTAGGATTTTTCTGTGAACCTACCAGCTTAGCTTCTTAGACTATTGGAAAGATGTAGTCACTTATAGTCCATTGGAAAGTTGTAGTTATAGGATGGATTCCCACTAGCAACTAATGGACCGCAGAGGAAAATTCTGGAGAAGATAACAAAAGCATCCCTGATTTCTTATTTCACAAGTACTTATCTTTACTCACAAATGAAGATGTAACATGGGATGGAAACTTTACTGTCACTCATAATAATTCAGAGCACAATATTTATTGAAAATAAATTGATGGTTATTTCTATTTTAATTGTAGCTCTTAGGTCCTCCCCTTAGTTCTTTTCTGATTTTATTTTAGCTGTCGAAATCAGGCCACTGGGTGTCAGTAATGATCTAACATAGCAGTACCAACAGCCAAGTCTTTTTAGTAGCAAATTTTTGTTTCTTTGACTTTTTTTGAACCGTCTTTTCTCTTGCCTCTCAATCTTTGTAAGAAAGTCACATTGTTGGAAGTATATTTTTGTGTTCTTTGTTGCCACATTATTTTATGTTCCATTTACAACAGTCTTCTACAAGGTAAGTAGTAGTATCCCTATTTTCTATAGAGGCATGGAATAATTATAGAAAGACTTAGGCTTTTAAGTCCAGCAAATTTATTACTACTTATTAACTATGTTTTAATTAACCTCTCTGCCTATTATCTAACATCTATTATCTTTTGAAGATAATCTTTATCTATAAAATTAAAAATTAAATGTTGTAAATTGATGTGCAGATTAAATTATTCTGTCTGTTAAAGTAACTAACATAGGAAAGTAATCAATAAATGTTAAATTTACTTTTTCCTAACCATTCTGTTTAATCGTCAGAAACTAAGTACATAGATTTTTAAAAATAAAAAATATTTTAGTTTGTTTTTGAATAGATTATTCATATTTCTTACATAATAAAATTTATATTTTGATGGTCCTAGTTATGTCTATATTTTCAAAGTAAGTAACAGTAAATATAAAGTAATCTATGTGTGTAATTTCTGCTTGCTAACAAATGGGATTTGTGTAAACCTTACTGTAAAAGATGTAAAGGACCTGAGTAAAAGATACTCTGAACTTGCATCTCTTCATTTTGCTTTTAGAAGTTTGAAATTTCCTAGGATGATAAATAAGAAGATCCCTGGTTCATGTTGGACTAATTTTATTATTTTAAGATTAGAAACTTGGGGCCAGGGATTTAGCTCAGTGGTTCCACTGACTGCCCTGCAAGTGCAAGGACCCGAGTTCAATCCCCGGTACCAAAAAAAAAAGATTAGAAACTTATTTGTGAGATATTTAATGACACATTCAATGCTATGATTCTATTTTCTTTTGGAAAGATTCTCAATAATTGTATGTGTGTAAATACACAAAGACAAGAACCCTTGAGTAGACTGAAGTTTTTTTAAAAAAAACCACAAAAATATATAGAAACTGTTACAGAGCAGTAAGTTTTTATAGCTCTGAAACTTTCAGATGAGCTTTTGTAAAAAGAAATCTTCACATTGGGCCAGGGATTTAGCTCAGTGGTTTCGCCGCCTGCTGCGCAAGCACAAGGACCCGAGTTCAATCCCCGGTTCCAAAAAAGAAAAAAAGAAATCTTCACAAATAACTAGTGAAACATTAATCTTACCATTTTATATGGGTGGAAAAAATTAATAGTGCTTCCAGATTTTTAATTGTATTTGTTGTTTCATTTTTCTTTGTTTTTGTTGTGCTAAGAGTCAACCCCAAGGCCTCACACATGCTTGTAGGCATGTGCTCTCCCACCAAGCTATCCTCTCAGTCCACTTCCACATTTTAATATTAGACTGTTATAAACTGTGCAAATGAATATTCCAATGAAAGGTAGACAATTGAACATATATACCTAGTTTCCTCCCTTCCAAAGTCACACTAATAGTAAAAAGACTTTTTTAAAAAGATATTAATGTACCTGGGTAAAAGGATTGAAAGTGGTGAAAATGGTAGCCAAATTTTGGAAGCTGGGTTATATGATGGATATTGAATGATTTAACAGAGTTCAGAAAGATGAATTCTATGCCAGCAGGAGAAAACTGGAATGTAGCCTAATTTATGTTGCACATTCTCTCAAAGGCTCAGAAACTGGTAGAAAGTGAAAATAAGGGTGAAGGTGGAGCTGAAAAGACAGTTTTATACATACTTTTGCCAAAAGTTCAAAGTTTTATTCTCTGCAAAAAATGCAAATAGAATGCCTTTTGACTAGGAAAAAGCATGCACACCTGTGTGTATTACTGCTAAATTGAAAATGTGGAGTGACTGAAAATTTTCATGTGGAATATTGCAATTCTCTTTTATTGTACTTCTCCCAGAAAACAGTGGAGGGAGGCAGAAAATAGAATCACCTGTGAGGAATTAGACTAGCCAAACAGAAAAAAAATAAAGGTATTGGGGATTATGAAAGAATTCGCTTAACTAGACACATTAAAATGAAGAACACATTTGACAAGCCTCACATACATTTCCAGATTCCAATCTGCCTTCTTAGTGTTCACTCATATGTATGAGCAAATGGCAAAAGATGACCAGACATTTGAAAATGTAACCAAACAATAAAAAAAGGAAGTAGAATTCATGTAGCGGAAACATCTCAAAAACTTCACTAGAGAGAGTATCCTCAAAAAGGTAAAAAAATATTATTTTCATGAATAAGACCAGGATACAACTTGCAAAGGAACAAACCAAAAATGAGTTGTTGGTATATAAGAATAGAATAGTAAAAATGAAAAACTCAATAAAAAATTAGATAGAGGCAGTTTATCAGAAGTAGGACAAGAAGACAAAGAATAGAAAAATATAAAGAAAAGAAACTATGGAATCATAAGGCCCAATATCCAAATAAGAATTTCAGAGAGAACAGAAAAAAAAAATGAGAGTAACAAATGATCAAATAATGATTACCAGAACTAAATGATGAGCTTTCAATTGAAAGGCCTCTTGAGAGCTCAATGCAGTGGATAAAAGTATTCCCACATCACGGTGCTTCATTAGTAAAATCCAACACTGAAAACAATAGAAGACTCCACAAGCCAGCTCATCTAAGAAACCAGCCAGCTACATGAGACCAGCAAGATCTGTCTGCCCACTGCCCTTTGGATCATTGGGCTGCCCTGGCCTCTGCTCCCTCAGGCTGCCCACCATAGTGGCTTCATGAGGCTAGGGCAGTTCCACATGGAGACAGGTCAGGCCAAGTCTGTGTCATCCTCCAGAGGGCTCTGTCTGCTTGTGCACAGTGAAGTTGGGACCGCTGGCCCATGTTCAGGCACTGGACAGGCACTGCAGGCTCTCACCTGGCTGTAATAAGTCATTAACATCCAGGCAATACCTCAACATCAAACCTTACTGGGTACTGGCACCTCCTTTCCCTGTGCCCATCTTCCCCGGAGAAGAGCCTGGGCTAGTGGGACCTGAGAAACTCTCAGCAGTGCCATTGGGTCCAGCTCATCAAGTCTTCCTTTCCTCTACCACAGCAAGCACAGTCTCAGCCATGGTAATTGAGAAAATCTGCCTGAGGGGAACAGGGTGGGGTGTGGAGGGACTAGAAGTCACATAGAGATGAAGGCAGATTCTAGCTGGGAACTGTCTTGTTTCCATAAACATATAAGCATAAGGAAATAGAAAAACATCAGACTTCTCAACAGAAACAACTTGGAAGCTATAATATCATCAGGCAATGCCTGGAAAAGTCCTATCAATATACTGTGATAGTCAAGACAGCTTCACCTGTGGAACGTCTCAAGAATTTAATCTATATTAATCCCATTCCCTTCTATCCTTTCCCCTAGCCCTCCCACTTCCTTCCCCTTTGCCCCTTTTCTTCCTATTTCACATTACCTATTATACATTTAGTCCTTATTTACACTTCCAGTTTCTCACACCAGAGAAACTATTCGGTATTTACACATGTGTGTCCTATTTATTTCACTTAAGAGTATTCCCTCAATATGCATCCACTTAGCTATAAATGTCTCTAATTTCTCATTTTTTATGGCTGAGTAGTACTCCATTTTATTAAAAAAACCACATTTTCTTTATCCAGTCTCCAGTTGATGGGCATTTGGGCTGTTTCCAAGTTTTAGCTATTACAAACTGTGCTGCTATGAACATGGGTGCACATATATCACTGTGGTATGATTCTTTTAATTCTTTGGGGAAGATCCCCAGCAGTGGAATAGTGGGGTCAAATGGGACTTCCAGTCCTAGTTCTTTGAGGTACCTCCATACTGATTTCCACAGTGGTTGCGTCAGTCTACACTCCCACCAGCAGTGGAACAGGGTTCCTCTTTCCCCACAGCCCTGCCAGCATTTGTTATTGGTTGCTTTCATGATAGCAGCCATTCTTTCTGGAGTGAAGTGGAATCTCAGTGTTGTTTTCATTTGCATCTCTAGAATGACCAGTGATGTTGAGCATTTTTTCATGTATTTATTTGCTATTTCTACTTCTTTGTCTGAGAAATGTCTGTTCATTTCAGATGCCCATTTTTTGATTGGGTCTTTAAATTTGGGAGGTCTGATCTTTTTAAGTTCTTTATAGATTCGAGATAGTAGATCTTTGTCTGAGGAAGACCAGGTGAAGATTTTTTCCCACATTGTGGGTTGTCTCTTCACACTGCTGGTGGTTTCTCTTGCTGTGCAGATGCTTTTTAATAAGAAGAGATCCCATTTGTTGATTGTTTGTGCTAGAAAATGGAAAAATAGGAACAAAATCTTTGTAAATAGGGAGGACTGGAGGGGTTGAAGGGAGGGCTGGGCAAGGGTGAAAAATAAGAACCAAGAGAGACTGTAAAGGTGGAAATTTCCAATGATGAATGTCATTATGTTGTATACCTAAAATGTACCAATGATTAGAATGAATAATCGATAATGTAAAATAGGAAGAAAAGGTCCAAAGGGGTAGGGGTAGTGGGAGGGGCAGGGGAAAGGAAAGAAGGGAAAGGAAAAAATGATGAGAAATAGAAAAAATGTAAATAAAGTCTTTGTAAATAGGGAAGGGTGGAGGGCGTGAAGGGAGGGCTAGGAATGGGGAAAAAATAAGAACCAAGATGCATTATGTAAAGGTACAATTCCCAATGAGAAATGTAATTGTGTTGTATACCTACAATGTACCAATAAAAGAATTTAATACAAAAAAAAAGAATTTAATCTATGCATTTTACTAAGGTAGCCACTAATACAATTATATTTCTGAAATAAGAGAATAAACCTAAAAGAGAAATAAGGGACCATGAAACAGGAAAGGCAACACAAGAATGGGAGAAGAAATCTCTAGGGTGTTAATAGAGATCCTAAAATGATAAAAGAAATGTTGCAACTATGACAGGCTTAGAAATCAGCTGGTGTAGGTTGGAGAGTTTTATAAGACTGTAGGGGAGAGTTCTTTTAAGAAGATGAAAATGATGGATTATGTAATGTGCTTCATAATAATGAAGGTTTAAACTGTGAAAGTGTTAACTACATTAAAAAATAAGCAGATGGATTGGGTAGGAATAGGTGGGACAAATAATACCTTTGGGAAAAATGTAACAGAGGAAAAGAAAAGTAACATGAGTGTACCAATTATCTCAGCTGAGAATAACATCTAAATAGTCATATTGATAATGACTGTATTACTGTTAGAAGAATGAGAATCTTAGAAGTATAATGAGGATTGCAGGTGAGCACATGAGTGTAAAAACTGAAGCTTCATATTACATTACTGATATTTACAGAAATAATATAAAAGTATATTTAGAGATATAAGTAATCATTTAAAAGTGATTTGGAAGTAGTTGCTTCTGAAAGGAGCAGAGATGAAGCAGTTGCCATTACTTTTCATACAAGCTGTATGGAACTAGTTGATTCTTTACAACGTCAATAAAAATTAAAACTATGCATAGGATTATATAGATTTGTGTTGGATTATCTCAGTGTGTATTATACAGAATAATGCATTTCATTTTGGCATATTCATACATGCATATAACATACTTTCATCATCTCCCTCTCCCAATTTCCTCCCCCTCCCTATATCATATACTTTGATCTCCCATCCCCTAATCACCTACCTTTTATCTAATAGTCTTTTACTTCCATGTCATCTCTTTAAATTTTTTTCCTAGATTCCTCAGATGAGAGATAATACAATGCTATTTTACTTTCTGAGTCTGGCTTGTCTCACTTAACACAGTGCTTTCAGGTTCCATTCATTTACCTGAAAATGAAATAATTTCATGCTTCTTTATGACTGAATAATATTCATACACACACACACACACACACACATATCTCACATCTTCTTTATCCATTTGTCTGTTGATGGGCCCCTGTGCTGTTTTATAACTTAGCTATGGTGAATTGTGCTGTAGTAAATATGGATATGCAGGTATCTCTATAGTAGGTTGACTTTAATTCTTTCAGGAATGTACTGTACTGAGGAATGGTACAGCGAGATCAGGTGATAGCTTGGTTTTTAGCTTTATGAGGAACCTCCATTCTGATGTCTACTACATTTGCACCAGCAGTGGAGAGTTTCTTTTTCCTGAATCTATGTCAGCATTTTTTCTGGTATGATAACTTTGGGTTACTTTAGAAAATAATTCTTTTTCTGTAGAGATTTATTATATTTGTTTGATTTCACTATCAGATCAGATCCAAGGTGCGAAGACATGAAAAGATAGCATCTGAAATCCTCAACAGTTTTGCATTCAATGAATATGTCAAAGGCAGACTGAATAAATTTGTTAAAAGATGTATATGTATTCAAGAATATGACATTCTCCTTGCATTTATGGATTCTAAATGAGCTTTTGAAGAACAGAGTATATCAAGCATGCTAATCTGGCCACTAATTATATGAAAACTAAATCTTCCCTCAAAAGGACTCCGTAGATGAAATAACTTCTTGGTAAAGGTTTATATTTGATTGTAATTAGAATGTTTTTAAAGTGTTACAAGCCATCTCAGTTTCCCATTATGATTTATACCGTGTTTAATGTAATTTTGTTTTGTAATTGTTTTACAAATTTAGTTTATGGTACTACTTTTTGGCATGAATTGTACTAGTGTAAAAAATTTAAATATTTATAAGTGACCATGGGTGATTAATATATATTAAAATTTTACTATGTGTTACTATCAGTAAAAAAAATACAGTGTACCAAATAGTGTGCTTTGTTTATACTGAGAAGAATAATGCTATGTTAATGCTATTTGGTGTTTTACTGTCCAGCCTTTATACATGGTCTGAGACTAAGTTAAACTGAATTTATTTATTCATTGTACATTGAACATTCCTATATCTACTAGTCAGGCATGGTCGTAGGCACTAGTGATGCAAGATAAGATATTCTTTATCTTTACAGAGCTTAAAATATAGAGGGAGAATTGGAGAACCTTTTTATACATGTTACATAATTTTATTAACTGAATGAAAATATTGCATCTTCAGATTAAGGTAATAAAAATGAATTAATGTTTGACTTTACTAAGTATTATAATTTTCTTGCTTTTTCCCTTAAAATGCTTCTGTTAGTCAGCTTTCTGTTACTGTAAGAAAAAAAATAGTACCTGAGATAATCACCTTTTAAAAAAGTTTATTTTGGCTCACAGTTTTGGAGTTTTCAATCTGTGGTCAGCCCCATTGCTTTTGAGCTATGATGAGGTAGGAGCATGTTGTGTAGGAAGCTACTTACCTCCTGGTAGCTGAGAAACAAAGAGAAGAAGAAAAGGGACTAGGGTCACAGTATCCCCTTTAATGGCATAGCCAAAATGATCTAATGTCTTTCCACTGGAAACTACTTCCTAAAGGTTTTACCTGGTCTTAATTGTTTTCTTTGTGGCTGGGACAAAATATCTGACACCCACAACTCAAGGAAGAAGGGGTTTATTTTGGCTCACAGTTTGTAGAGGTTTCAGCCACAGTCTCTGTTGGCTCCAAGGAAAGGTGATGCTGGGATTCAGAATCAAGCAGTCTCCTTAGAATCAATGATTCAAGAAACAGAAATATTATAGATACTAGAAATATAGAAGTATCTACTGAGAAATAAATGACATAATTGAAACAGTGGGGGCATGGTCATAGAAAGGTAAGAGACCAGGAATTACTCTTTCTTTGGTTTGTCTTAAGGCTATTAATTCTGGATGTAAATGACTGTTAAAAATAACTGTTAAAGGGGCCAGGGATTTAGTCCAGTGGTTCTGCCACCTGCCTCCCAAGCACAAGGACTGGAGTTCGATCCCTAGTAAACAAACAAACAAACAAACAAACCTCTTAAAGCTGTTTTGATAGCAAGTTAATTAGTATCACACCTATGCAGATATTTAGAAGAAAGAGTACACTGACTTCTCCCTGTTGCCATGACCTCCAAAATCTAGTTTATAGTTTATAAATAACTATCTCTTTAATTTTCATATAAAGTCTATAGAAGCAAATTGAGCAGCAATATAATCGTAGGATGCTATGTAAATGTGTAAAAATAGATTATAATTTCATTTGTATTTAGCATAGTATATAATTAAAATATGTCTCATTAAAAATGAACCAAGTATTTTGTTATGTTTAGACAGCACTCATAAACCTCTGCATTTGAATGTAACACCTATAATATGTTTAACTCTTACATGTTGTGCATTTAAATATTTGTATATGGCCCTATCCAGCCTATGCTGTATAAAGCACAAAAGAGCTGAGTTTTATCTATTTGTTCTTCATTTATGCCCTGTCTGTAAAAATTATGATTTGTCTCCTAATTAAGATTCTTTTATCTTTGACAATTTTGGCCCACCAGTATTGTGATTCCATAAATATATGCAGTTACTTTTGAGAATAGTTGTCTTAATTCAGGGCACTGTAACAAAGTATCATAGACTGGGTGGCTTATAAAAGAAATTTATCTCTTATAGTTCTGGAGGCTTTAAGTCTGAAGTCAGGGTGCCAGCATCTTTGGGTTCTGCTGTGAGCCGTCTTACTGGCAGCAGAGGGCCATCCTCTCATTTTATCCTCGTGGAGTGGAAAAAAAGGGTAAGAGAACTCTCTGGATCCCTGTTTTAAGGGACATTCATCCTATTATACCCTCACATGGTTCCACTCATAACCTAATTACCTCCCAAAGACCCTACTCCTACTATTACATAGGGGTTAAGATTTGAACTTGTTAGTTTTGGTATTTGGCTAATTAAGTTATCCAGAGTGATCCAGTGATCAAGTATCAGCTAGCTTGCCAGCCATTGCAGTCCATTGTAATACTTAAGGCTAATACATCTTGCATAATACATAATGATACACACATAATGATCTTATTTTAACTATTTATACCATGAATAAATTATTAGCTCTTATTTCTTAATTTAAAAATAATTTTATATTTCCTCCAGAGTTAGTTTCATTAATTTGTCTTCTAAGTTACTTCTTAGAAGTTGTCAAATTTATTTCAAAAAAGATTTTGTAATATGCTTTCTATATCCTTTTAAATTCTGTAAAATCTGTGGTAATGTCTCCTAGATCTTAATATTATAATTTAAAAAATGTATAACTGATATTGTGTAACAGGAAGAAAGAGTCTAAAAGAGCAGGGGAATTGGGAGGGGTAGGGGAAGGGAAAAAAGGGAAAGAAAAAAATATGAGAAGAGGAAAAAAATGGAAACAAGGTCTTTGCAAATAGGGAAGGGTGGGCAAGGGAAGGGGAAAAAAAATAAGAACCAAGAGACTCATGTAATGGTACAAGATCCCAATGATGAATGTAACTGTATTTTATACCTAAAATGTACCAATAAAGTTAATAGGGGAAAATAAAATAACCTTGACCCATATGGTTATTGTGAAAATTAAATAAAATTTTACATATGTATCCTATAAAAAAATAATAATAATAATGGCTGATAGTAGAAATTTACCTGAATAATGTGTTTGTTTACTTCTTTGGCTAAAGAGAAATACTGCAGCAATTAAGAAATGATTATTGTGTTTAACTGAATGTTTCAGTTAATTCAGTTATTACATGTTTGCAGTGACTCTCAATATGGATGTTCTTGTTCAGATTTGCAAGGGACTAGGTTAAAACCATTATTGACTTTTCTGGTCACTGGATTTTAATACCATATTGAGTAGCTTCATCAACATACAGTGTTAAATTTCTTCTTTCACAATTTAGAATAAACCAGGAAGTAAAAATTAAATCTTTGAATTTCAAGTCACCAAGTAATTCAAGAAGTCATCTAGGAATAGTGCTTTGCAAATGAAATTTGGTTAGAAATACAGTAATAATGAAAAACATTTCTATAGCTTTTATTAAATGCCTATACTTTATAAATACTTTACATATTCTAATTCATTAAATCATATAAACCTTGGGAGGTAAATGCTGTTATTATCTCTGTTACATAGATTGGATGTCAGCAAACTAACTTGTTTTTATATGGCCCTAGAAATAGTAATTATTTTACTTGTTTAAAGGATTGTGTATTAAAAAAAAAAAAAGCATCAAAGACAATATGTGACCCATAGAGTGTAAAATATTTACTGGCTGACCTTTTACACAAAGGTTTACTGAACTTTGTTGTAAAGGTTGAGAGTAAGGCAAGATAAGTAACATGCCTAAGGTCATGCTGCAAATATATAGAAAAACTTGAGTTTAGAGTCTAGAATTTCTGGTTTCAGAACCTGTGTTCTTAATTTCTACATGACTTCTCAAAAAAGCTAAAGTTTAATCTAAAATGAGGTAATAGATATTGAAACTACTTCTTAAATAGTTACATTCAAGATGAAAAACTAGATGCAAATGCCTAAAACATAATGTTCTTTGAAATCCTTCCTCTCCCTGACTCTCAAAGATTGAAAAAATTAGTCTTTTCCTTCTAAAGCTTTTTTTCCTTCCTTTTCTTTGAATGGGCGGCAAGGGACTAGCCGATTTTGAATCATCAAACATGTTAATTTTAAAAATATAAATAAACATACAGATTGTCCAGGAGCATCTGACTTGGACTTCCATATTTCTCCATGAATTTTACCAACATATATGTTGAGATAAATGATAACTAGTGTGATAGTCTTGACATATATATGGTAGAGTGTAGAAACATTTATAATTTAATTTGTATATATTTGCATTTTAAAGTTATGTTATCACAGGTAACTATAGCTTAAAATATTTTCTTGTTTACAAACATAGTTTTTGTTTTCTCTGACCAATGCTTGGCTGCAGATAAAGAGTTCTTTTTCAGGAAGTGTGCATCAGAGAAGGATATATAAAACTCTAGCTTTCTTGCTGGAAGATCAAAAAGGAAAACCCCACAGGACTGAAAATTTCTAGGAGATCGACAAAAAGAGATTGTCAAACCAACTCCAAAAAGTAATTTATGGGCTCTTAGGATTGCCCCCAAATAGACTTTAAGAAGTGAACTACAATATTTTTGATGATGCGAGTCCCAGATTGGCCAGTGGGTGGCACACTTATAGGCTAAATAGGACTAAAACAGTTTTCAAAGCAGAACTATCATTAAAATTAATCCCACAAAGTATGTTGAAACTGTTGACCTGAAACCAACCATCCTGAAAGCCTGATTTTAAAAAATTATCAACATCTCAGAATTTAAATAGGATTCTGACTCAAAAAGTAATATTCCAGATGTTCAGAAAATAATCCAATATTGCTTAGTAGTGTATACAAAGACTAGGAAAAACTGCGTTGGAAAAGAAAAGGCAAAAAGCCTCAAAATTTACCTTTAATGACAAAGACATTAAAACAGCTATTATAAAAGTGATCAAAGAAAGGAAACACTCAGAACAAATGGAGAAATGGTCTCAGCACAGAATTATGAGATGTATCAAAGAAATGAGTGAAAATTTAAGGACTGAAACATACCTGGAATAAAGTCTCACTGGATGAGTTATATTGCAAAATAGAAATTAAGGACTCCAGGAACTTGATGACAGATTAGAAATCACAAATCACAATACCTGGAAAAAATTGACTTAAAAATGAACAGAATCTTAGGGACTTGTAGACATTAAACAATTTACATTTATCCAATCAAGAATCCATTAGGAGAAAAAGTACTGTGTATAAAAAGCATTTGAAGTAATTTTAACTAAAAGCTTTTCAGATTGGTAAAGGGCATAGCTAACGGATTTCAGAAGCTCAGTATGAAAGCAGTGAGGGAAAAGAACTACCCAGGGCAATTCAAATGACTATTGATTTCTCATCAGAAGGAAGTGGCACAACATTTTAAAGGATTTTTTTAAAAATAGGTATCAACCCCAAATTCTGTATCTAGTAAAAATATCCTTCAGGAATAAAGATAAAATGACATCCTGTGAATAAGAAAACCCAGCAGCATTTATTGCTATAAAACCTACTGTGAAAGAAATACCAAAATTCTGCAAAGAGAGGGAAATATTAACAAGAAAACTTAAAAGATCATCTTTTGTTCTTAAAATGTTTGATGCTTGAAAACATTGTGTTTCAGTGTATGTACACATAATGTCTAAGACAGCTACAAAATGAAGCAAGAGAGTAAACTGTCCATGATGGTGCTTTCTACATAACTCTTGAAATGGAAAAGTATTTTTTCTAAATGTCTGAAAACTTCAATATATTTGTGCACACTTGTAATTCCAGCACTTGGGAGACTGAGGCAGGAGAATTGCCCCAAGTTCAAGACCAGGTTGTGCTACATAGTCCAAGTCCAGCCTGAACTATGAACTACATAAGTGAGACCCTAAAAACAAAAAAGAAAACTATACCAAGAAATATAGTTGAAAACAGACATTTGGAATACAGAAATGTGTTCAAGTGATCCAAAAGAAAAAGCAGAGTAATAAAAAAATGAAAGAAACAGAGAAAACAATGCAATAGTAGACCTGAATCAAAGCATATAATGAACCCAAGCATGTTAATAAATGGCCTAAACATAAATTCAAAGAAAGATTGAATGGATAAAATATTATCCAACTTTATGCTACCTACAAGTACTTTACATCAAATATAATGATCCAGGGAAAGTAAAAGTACAAAGGTAGAGAAGATTTGCTATCAAAAGAAAGCTGGAGCGCTGTATTAACACCAGACCAAGTAGATTTAGAGTATAGGCAATTATTGAGAATAAAGATAGGCATTACAGAATGATGAAAGGGTCAAGTCACTAAACATTCAAAAAGTATATACACCTAAAAGCATCTTTAAAATGTATGAAGAAATAGACTCAACTATCTGATCTCCATAAGAGATTCATTTCATATGTTAATACAGGTATATTGTAAGTAAATGTATAGGTAGAGGGATATTATGAAATCAGTAAATATAAAAACGTTTGGCTATATTAATATTAGATACAATACACTTCAAAACAAAAAGGATTAACTGAGAAAAAGCACATTCATCAAGGAGTCATAGATGTATATGTATGCAATCACAAAGTTACAGAATATATAAAAAAAGAATTTATAATTATAGTAAAAAATTTTACTTAGTAATTGATAAGTTAACTAGAACATACTGTACTTACAAAAGATCTAAATGAAATAACAGAATCAACCAAATGGTATTTATAGAACACCCTCATCCATCAACTACAAATTATTTCCATAAATAAGACAATCTTTTTAATTGAAAGATACCTAACACGAGAAAACGTCCACAATACACATATCTGATAAAAAAAAACTTGTGCAAATATTTACATCAATAAAAAGCATCCAACAACAATAAAATGTGAGCAAAATATTTGAGCAGACACCTCACAAAATAATATGATCATATAATGACCAATACAGGGAAAGATACTCAACATCATTAGTCATGAGGGAGATGCTAATTAAAACTGATGAGACACTACTACACACTAAGTAGAATTGCTACAATTTAAAAAACAGAATACCTAGTGTCAAGAATATAAAACTACTGGAATTTTCATGTAATGTTGATGAGAATGTAAAATGATATAACCATTTTGCAAAACAATTTTACAGTTGTTTAAAAAGTGTAGTATACATGTACCATACAATTTAGCCATTCTACTCCAGGTATTTATCCAAGAGTAAGTCCCCAACTTACTAATGAGTTCCATTCCAGGAGACTGTTCGTTAAGTCAGCTTCACCCATAACTCTGACAAAGTAAGTCTTATACACCTTTGACACAAATATACAATGTGAAGCATAAAAAACACAAAAATACTGTACACTATTGCACTGTACAATAAGCACACAGCAGCACAACTGTGACAATGGCTGCCCGACATGTGAGCTACTCCCGTGATTTGTTCATATTCAGATGTTCCTAATGCGAGGGCTGTTGGTGTCTGAAAGTTCGCAATGCAGATGTCTTATTTCTAAAGAAAGATTTGTACAAGAATGGTTATATCATGTTTATTCAGACTGGAAACAACTCAAGTTTCCATTAACAAGTGAAGAAATATGTTATCTTCATATGGAGTGATACTCACCAAAGAACAGAATGAAATATTCATATACAAAGCAACAGAATTCAAAGAAGGCAGAAAAGAGTAATCACTAAATGATACATGATTCTGGGCTGAATCACTTTGTAAAAAATAATATAAATGGCGCAAGCACAAGGACCTGAGTTCGATCCCTGGTACCAAAAAAATATATATATATATATGTATATGAGACAACTAGCAAAACTTGAATGGGGCCTGAGGATAAGAAAGCAGAGTTTGTCAACATTAATTTCTTAATTCAGAGTTATACTGTGGTTAGAATGTGGGGAGAATAGTTATAAGGCTATACACAGTATTCAAGTAAGATGGGATATAATTTTGATATTTCAAACAATTCACAGAGAATAAAAAAGGCCTTTGTTCTACTCTTACAAGTTTCCATTAAACTTGAACTAATTTAAAAATAAAAATTCTTTACACAAAAATGTTTATGAAATAACATGGAACAAATGGCATTTTATATATATCGAAGAAGTAGAACAATGCAGTAGATGAGTATTTTCAAAAACTATAACATCACTCAAAAATCAATGCTATGTTAATAATTTCAACAAACATAGGAAATTTGAAAGT
This sequence comes from Heterocephalus glaber, assembly GCF_053883595.1. Lineage (NCBI taxonomy): Eukaryota > Metazoa > Chordata > Mammalia > Rodentia > Bathyergidae > Heterocephalus > Heterocephalus glaber. The sequence goes on from NW_028258138.1 coordinate 46,005,473, forward strand.
CCTTCAGAATTCTTGAAATTTGTAGACATAACTTAAAAATACAATGTTGCTGCCAATTTTTAAGGAAGAAAGCACTTTAATCACTAATCAAAAAGATGTACCAGGCATTCGAGGGATGCAAATGAAAACAACGCTGAGATTCCACTTCACTCCAGAAAGAATGGCTGCTATCATGAAATCAACCAATAACAAATGCTGGCAGGGCTGTGGGGAAAGAGGAACGCTGTTCCATCGCTGGTGGGAGTGTAGACTGATGCAACCACTGTGGAAATCAGTATGGAGATACCTCAAAGAACTAGGACTGGAAGTCCCATTTGACCCTGCTATTCCACTGCTGGGGATCTTCCCCAAAGAATTAAAAGAATCATACCACAGTGATATATGTGCACCCATGTTCATAGCAGCACAGTTTGTAATAGCTAAAACTTGGAAACAGCACAAATGCCCATCAACTGGAGACTGGATAAAGAAAATGTGGTTTTTTTAATAAAATGGAGTACTACTCAGCCATAAAAAATGAGAAATTAGAGACATTTATAGCTAAGTGGATGCACATTGAGGCAATACTCTTAAGTGAAATAAATAGGACACAAATGAATAAATTCCAAATAGTTTCTCTGGTGTGAGAAACTGAAATTGTAAATAAGGACTAAATGTATAATAGGTAATGTGAAATAGGAAGAAAAGGGGCAAAGGGGAAGGAAGTGGGAGGGCTAGGGGAAAGGATAGAAGGGAATGGGATTAATATGAGAAAATGGAAAAATAGGACAAAATCTTTGTAAATAGGGAGGAATGGAGAGGTTGAAGAGAGGGCTGGGCAAGGGTGAAAAATAAGAACCAAGAGAGACTATGTAAAGGTGCAAATTTCCAATGATGAATGTCATTATATTGTATACCTAAAATGTACCAATGATTAGAATGAATAATCGATAATGTAAAATAGGAAGTAAAGGTCCAAAGGGGTAGGGGGAGTGGGAGGGGCCAGGGAAAGGAAAAAAGATGAGAAATGGAAAAAATGGAAATAAAGTCTTTGTAAATAAGGAAGGGTGGAGGGCATAAAGGGAGGGCTAGGAATGGGGAAAAAATAAGAACCAAGATGCATTATATAAAGGTACAATTCCCAATGAGAAATGTAATTGTGTTGTATACCTACAATGTACCAATAAAAGAATTTAATAAAAAAACCCAAAAAACAAACAAACAAAAAAAAAAGATGTACCAGGATGTCACAATAATAGCGCCATCAACCTGACAACTTTTAGAGCGAATTCCAGGTACTAGCTGTGAGAGAGGAAATTTATATAAGAATGCCAAACAGCTGTCAAACTGATTCTTGTGTACACTTGAGTTTAGTTCTAAATGAGGAATTTGGTCAGTAGTAAGACTTCAGCCTGATTTTCTAGTCTAACCTGCCTTAAGCAGTAATTGGCAGCTGTAAACTCGAATTATGTAGGTCATATTAGGATTAGTGCAACTATTTCTCCACCTGTGTATTTCTCATACTTTATGATTATCATTTACTTTTTAATTATGCAGTTATTTTAAAGAAGGTCAATAGAATATAGTAAAGAGTTCACTTAAAGGTAGTTTCATGTTAACATACCAAACCCTTGTATGTCCTTGAATGACATAGTACCTGATGATTCACAATTTCACAGCATCTATTTATTGCTATATTTCCTTATCAAATTAGACAGCAAGCAGATCTTAATTATGTGTCTATTGTTGGCCTAGTATTGTGCACACTCATTGGTCCTTGATACTGCTTTTTCACTAGGATGATATTCCTACTATAAATCTGTTTTGAGAGATGTTTTGATACAGTTTCAATGGCAGGACTTTCTCATCTATGCTTCTGGAGCTTTGCTTGTGAAATCTATCACAAATTGATCACAGCCTGCCCAAATCATGCAGTTAATTCACTTCCTCTTCCTTTTTCCCATGTATGTATTTACTACTGTTCATGTGTATCACACTGTCTTAAAATTTTATAAATGTTCCTTAGTTGTATGTTTCCCTCTGAGACTGAGTTTCTTGAGAGAAGATCACAAAGGTGTATTTCAATTAGCAAACACCTGGCCTACAAGTATATTGAACGTGTGGCTGGTTATGAAATAACTTTGTAGATAGAGTATTAGGAATTTAATTTTCTTGTTTTGTTTTTCAAATATAGCCCTCCTACCAACTTTCTAATCAGATTTGAAACAGCTACCACTGGAGAAATAAATACTAGGTAAATGATCTATAAATCATTTTCTGAAGTTTCCATTTTGTTTTTCTGAAATGTGGAGAGACCAATAGACTTTTAAGTAATTGTTATTATTATTGCTATTACTATTACCATTTTAATTTTCTATCTTGTTAGGCTACTAAGGAAAAGTTATGCCAGTAGCTATTTGGTAAATTTTATTTATTTATTTATTTATTTATTTATTTATTTATTTATTGGTACCAGGGATTGAACTCAGGTCCTTGCACTTGCAAGGCAGGCGGCGGAACTGCTGAGCTGAATCCCTGGCCATATTTATTAAATTTTAATTAAAAATACATTTTGTTCTAAAATCATGTGTCATTTAAACTACAAAACCCAAATGTAACTACAGAATATCCATAAGTGGTGGGAAGAGCTGGGATGAAAATGACAGAATTAGTTCATTTCCATTACCCTCAGGGTGTATGTGGTTGATGCTTTCAGAGAGACAGCTTTTGTACTGCGGTGTGGTCAGCCATTTCTTTAATAAGTATGTGACTGATCTTTTGAAGTGGAGCTCTTGTTGAACCAGATACAGTGGAATCATCCTTCTAATTTTCTGAATTATATAAAATAAATCCCAATTGTGAGGTTTATAAAACGATTTTTCTTTGTCTTTTTTAGGTATGATAATTATAAGCAGTTTGTAAATACATTTGCCTACATAGAAATGAATTCAATGACTTTTGTTAACATTGAATGCTTGTAGGTGCTAATATGGAGAGCTGAAGGAAAGAAAATAGAATATAGGACCTGAAGACTTAAGAATGGTTATTATTAGGAAATCAATTATGATAATTTTTTTTACTTTGATATTTGAGTATTTCTACTGAGGTTTATAAAATATTATTTTGCTTATTGTCTTTTGCTAAAGAGAATGCTTATAAACTAACTAATATCACCCTATCATAACAAGGTTTTGCATTAATTACTGTCTTCTACTATCCCTTAGTGCCCTTTCCAGTAATTTTCCAAGTGAGAAACAATTGGGAAAATGTGTTCAGGTACACATAAAATTTGTTATATCTTTTCATGCTGATAACATGCAAAAAGAAAGACAAATGAAACACATTTCAGTATCTACATCCTTATTTATGAAATATAACAGTGTAAAGTCATTTCAAGAGAGGATAGCAAGGGTTAAACCTACACATAAAACCTAACTTTTGGCCTTCTGCTTTACCTTTCGTGGGTAATTACTTTTTTTTTTTTCCTTTTCATAGATAATCCTTTTTTTTCTTTACCAATGAAAATTGACTGGAAGGGGTGACAAATTCAGTTTGTAGGATAGGACAGGCAGATGAAAATATTTGATGTCATTCGTTTTCTCATTTACAAAGCTAGTTAAGCCATCATTTGATGAAATTTTACAAATCTTTTAAAACCAATGTGGGTTTATTGAGAAAAACAGTTGCCACATTTCTCAAAAATCAAAAATTGCATTCTCTATAGTAATACTTGGTCTCAAGTTAATTTTTCTTACTACATTTAGCCATATATATATATATATATATATATATATATATATATATGGTACCGGAGATCAAACTCAGAACCTTGCGCTTGTGAGGCAAGCATAGTGCCACTGAGCTAAATCCCTGGGTCAGTAATATTTTAAATGAAATATCCTGAATGTTTGTTAATGATATTATTTCAGAATGGTGTATTGTAAGATTTCCATAGATGAGTGTCAAGTTTATATTCAGCATTATGTTAAGCACTTCATCATTCAAATAATAAAGTGAATTTATTTTTGTTCTATATGATGAAACTCATATTAAGAGAAATAATGTTATTCTTAATTTTAGATTAGGTAAAGTCCCCATGTGAAAACTGTAGTCCATTTTATATGAGCATGTAGCATTTCCAGCTGCCTTTCTTACCCTAATCAAAACATTTGGCACAATAGCAGCTGCCTCTATGCCTTGTTTTTAAACCGTTTGCAAAAGGTTGAACTGGAAAGAAAGCATCCATATTAATAGTGGTCAGGCTTCTGGAACATGCAAGTTAAAAACTTTCACAATAAGAAAAAAAATCTAGTTCAACAAGCCAGTTTTTTTTTACTCATTCTAAAATTTTGTCTAGCTGGGGATTTAGCTCAGTGGTTTCACCACCTGCTGTGCAAGTGCAAGGACCCAAGTTCGATCCCTGGCACCAAGAAAAAAAAAATTCCTAACATTTTGCTTTATGAAACTCTATTAAACAAAATGCACAGTCAACACTAATGTAGTACAGGCCAGAAATTTATAAGTAACTATTCTTTGCAGAATAGGTACATTAAAATTAATCAGAAGTGCTTAATATAGTGCATAGGTTATGTAATCAGATGAAGTATTTTGGGGAAATAGAATATGGGGTTGAGTTTATCATCAAATAGTGAATTATTATTCTGAGCCATTATTTATATCACACTCATTAAGCTGCTTAAGTAATAAATATGACTATAATTTTGATATCATTTGATTCAAACAAAAGACATCATGAATTGGTTTAAACAAAATATTTTCCAAAAATTTTTATAATCTATATTTGCCAAAATACATGCTTCTGTTTATAAATTTTAAGAGTATTTCAATATTAGCAAATCTGCTATTATTAATAGTAACATATTTTTAAAAGATTTAATTTCTCTTTGTAGGTATCATATCAAAGGCATAAAAGTATATAATTTAGGTCAAACTAACACATCTTAATTTAAGCATTAAAAATGTGTGTTTGAAGGATCTCAGTCTCCACATGTTCTGCAAATAAAAACCAGAAAACAATACAATAAAACATCATGTTTTTCAAAGAAGTCTGAATAACCAATTATTTTAAAATTTCACCATCTGCTCTCAAGGAAGCAGCAAGACTATATGGCTTTTTCCCATGTTACAAACTATGATAATCAAAATGTAACAATGAGAAAAGCTAACATCATCTCCCCCTCTTATTTGTTGTGGTGGTTTTTAATGAAAGGTTGAGTATAGAAACAAAGGAAAGGGGAGGATGTTCCCTCACCCCATCTCCTAATTGAGTGCTTATATCCAGTAATAGCTTTTTGCTGCCCTGGGCAGCATGACATTGCCTCATTTGGCCACTCATAGCTATTATTCCAAGAGGCAGCCAGTGGAGTGCCCCAATCCATCTGCTTGCTTTTTCATGGGCTGGTGGTTTCCTTGATGTTGACAGCTGTCTTAATATTCTGGGCCACCTGCCACACAGTAAATACTATGCTCTAAAATATATTCAGTGGTTTATCCCTCTGGTGGAGTTTTCAGAAGAAAAAAGCTTACCATTTTGAAACTACTCTTGCATCCTACTTTAAATGCTTTAAGTATCAGCACTTCCTGTCTATTACACTTTTGAGACATATAGTACATTTTGGGGACGGCAATTCGGGTACAGTGTGATGAGGTTTAGGTTTTGTCATACATCACATCAGTTACTGTATTTTTGTGGAAATTATGTCACAGGAGGTGAGGAAAAGGAGAGCATACTGACATTATTTCCTGTATTGAGCCTTCCATGAAGCTTCTAGACAAAGCTAAAGAGTCATCCTGTATTAGCCCTTAGAAATATTTCTCCTGCCTTGCTGTGTGCTCATCTGTTTCCCCTATCAAATTTGTTCCTTGAGGGAAACCATTTGGTCCTATCCATCACTGTATCTTTGAATACCTAATAATATGGATCTATACAACACACACTGGGCATTTCAAAACAGATCTAGATTTTGTGGCTTCTGAAGTTTTTATAGAGGTTGTCTAAAGAAAAAAGACTTTTTTGGGGGGGGTACCTGGGATTGAACTCAGGACCTTGTGCTTTCAAGGCAGGCGAGGCACCACTGAGCTAAATCCCCAGCCAGAAAAAAAGACTTTTAAAAATTAGAAATTAGACATAATTATATCTAATGCCATGAATGAAAAAAAATACATAAAATGAAAAAATGCAAATTACAAATGTTAAAAGATTGACTAATCACACAATGTTAACAAAACCTATATAAATAATATTTTTTCTATTTACTGCCTGGCACCCCTTTATAATATTTTTAAAAGTTTTGATAGCCTATTCTTTGATGATATTATTGATAGGAGTATATAAACATGTAACATTATACATACATGAGTTCATGGTACTGCTATAAGTTTGTATTACAAATAAGACTTCTAATAAATTTTTGTACATGGCTACATGAAAAAGAAGAAATGGTGTGTTTATAGTTATAGAAATTGTATATACTGCATTATTGAACATGACATATGATAGAAATTACATCAATCAGAAGAAATTTTTCCAGGATATGGTGGTATACACCTGTATATATCCTGGGTTTGTATTGCCCTGCTATTCACTTTAGGGGTCTCTTTATAAAACATACTGTGCATTAATGGAAAGGGTTCTGCTTGGGTTAACATTAGCATTATTCCTAGGACACTGTAGAAAATTTCAATATTAAGGACTTTACATATTGTGTTTCTGATCCCTCATGCTTACCGAGGAGAGTGGTTACTGGAGAAATATGTGGACTGTGTCAGCATTTTCCTTAAGACCAACTTTTTAGAGAAGTATTACTAGTTAAAACCATAATTCTTTAATAAAATTTACTGGTTCCCACCCACTTTTAACTCCAGAAAACTTCCTCAGCAGTGTACCTCTGGATTGGCGTTGAGGTACAGGGCTTGCTTTGGTCACAGGACAAATGAGGGACACATCTGGCAGTCATTTAACATTCCTTTGGGGACATAAAATATTCTCTACGCCTTCTAGCTGGAGGGAAGAGTTTGCTTTATCTCTCTGTGCTTTTAAAGTTTCTTTAATCTGCTTTAAAAATGGATTTACTCTAATAAAGTTGGAATTGGGACCGGGAGCTTGTCTTAATCTAGTGTATTACCCTAGCCTTTTCCTGTTTTCTGAGACTTATTTTCTGGTGAAGGAAACTGGGCTTCTTGAATTACGGGAGTTAAATCTGGCTAAACCAAATTGCCGAGTCTGTGCTGCAGTTAGTAGGAGCTACAGTGGTTCTAAGAGGTAGCTGTGGGGTTCAGGAAGGCTCCAGAAGGCTGATGCTGAGATGACCTGAGACTTCTAGATGTGCAACCTCCTCCAGCACCTCAAAAACAGAGGGAATTATTCTAAAGCTCCTGTCTCCCTGTCAAAACTGCCTCAGACTTTCCTTTTTATCTCATTTACTTGTATAGTTACCCATTTCTATGAATTCTGTACTAATTGCAGTTCGGCCTTGAAACAATACACGTAAGGTGAATGGGTCTTAACGTTTTCTGTACTAGCTGCAAGACTAAAAAACTACTTCATACTGTTGTTCTTCGACGTTTATTTTAAAGCAAGTCTTAAGGTTTCCAGATTCCAGTTACGTCTGAGTAACTACAAATATTTGTTTCAGCGTTCAGAGGTTTGCACCATACTGTTCTGGATCAGTGTTTTTGAAGGGGTGGGTGTGAGACCTTCACAGCACATCCGGGTTAGGAAAAGTTACTCCACATGTTTGTAGGCAGAGCCAAAAACAAGTTGCTGACAGAGAAGGCCCTTTTTTCCCGTGAGACTGGCCTGTGGGTCTCCTGGACGCCTGGAAAAGGCTGACTTTGAAATGGCTCTTGTTAGCGCAGGGGAGCCCACAGCACATGCTGTTACTGCATCTTACCAGGCGTTCTCGAAAACCTTAATTATACACCTCTTTCAAGAGTGAAAACTGTCCGCTGCTCCCCAAGATGAATGTAATCATGTACTACAAACATGTACTAATGCAAGAAAAAGAAAACCAGTAACAGTAGTAGAAAACCCAGCCAAACGGGGCAGCCTGTTTGCGCGGGAAGCCGAGAGCGGCGTTTTGGGCAGACTGCATCCCCGCCGGGACCCCCACGCCTCGCGGGCAGCTCCTGGCGTCGGTGGCCGCTGGCCCCTCCCAGGGGCGGGGCCAGAGCCGCGGCGGCGCTGGAGCAGCCGCGCGGGTAGCGCGTCGCGCCGGCCTCTGCCTACCGGGATGGACTGAGTCCAGTCAGTCCTGAGGAGCCGGCCGGGCTCCGGCACCGCCGCGTCGCGCTCCCGTGGACGGCCCTGAGCCGGCGGACGCGCGGGAGAGATGTCCGGCGGCCGGAGGAGGGCCAACGCCCCCTGGCACAGCTTCTCCCGGTTCTTCGCTCCCCGCAGCCCTTCCCGGGACAAGGAAGAGGAAGAGGAGGAGAAGACGGGGACGAGTCGGCCGCCCGCCCCGGGCCAGGCCGCTGCCAGGTGGGAGCTTCAGGGGGCGCCGGGGTCCTGGCCCGCCCGCCGCGAGCAGCTCTCGGGGCACTTTCTGTTCTTCTTTCTCCATTGCTAAAGTTTCCTCCTTCTCGTCAAGTTCCCGGTGCCTCGTCTCTCCCCTTCTCCGGGCTAAAGTGTGGGTGAAGCCCTGCCCCGCGTCCGCAGCCCCCGCCCCTGCCCAGCCTGGCCTCCGTCCTTTCCCATCTCCCCGGCGGGGCTCCCTTCCCTTTCGCACGCGCGTCCGCTCGCCTAGGACCGCGGCCGGAGCGACTTCCCCGGTGTCTGGCCGGAATGGGAAACTCTGTCCCCGAGCCCAGCGGGCGGCCGGCAGCGAGGGCGCGACCCCAGATCAGCCCGGGTGGCCGGAGGGGGCGGACGTGCGGAGGGCAAAGCTTCGGAGAGTCACTCTTCAGCTGGTATTTTGCCTTATTTAATTTCCTCAAAACGATTTTTAAAAGGTTTGTAATGACGATTCCCAAGACTTCGTCAAAGTGTGAAATACTCGCTACTCTTGTTTACCACTTGATTGGATATTTAAATGATGCCGCCCTTCCTTTCTATCCCATCTCCCTTCGGAAATGTCTGCCTCGAGTTCCCAAGCAGATTTCAGAAACCATAGCTCTAGCTGTCTTGGTTTCGGTAATCAAAACATGCCATCTCTTCTCAATCCTTTCTCTTTCCTCCACCTACTGTAAAAATAGCTATTTTTAAGACTTGACTCACTAAAATGCCCATTACGAGACTTTTCATCCATCCTGGAGGAGGAGAAGGAAATAAATGAAACACAACTCGATGTTTTATAAACTTTCTGAGAAGAGGCTTGCAGCCCCGCCGCACCCTCATCCCTAACCCAAATTGCTTTAAATGAGCTTGTTACCCACGACCTTGGAAGGACGCACTCTAGAAAGCTGTATTTACTTTATACTCTAAAGATCTCGTGGTGGGCTTCAAACAAGAAATAAATTAGAAAAATGTGTGACTGAGTTCCATTAATCACGTTTTGTGGTGTGATTTTGGTTTTTTGTGTTTCTCAGTTTCCCCACTTGTGAAATTTCCATTATGACCATCTATTGATAAAATACATATTTCCAAGAAAGTTCCAGTTTGGAATAATTGATTATTCTTCTGAGAAGTTTCAGCTATTATCACCCTGACAGTTGGGGTTTTAAAATTCAGAGTTATACAGTGGTTAAAAATAGTTTTGAAGTCTGACCCGTCTGAACCAGAATGTCACATAGGCAGAGACTGTGGTGCCTGCCGTCACTATTAACAAACCTAACAGTCTTAGGGAAAATGAAAACAGTCTTTAAAAGAATTCGCAAGTAGACTTAGCAAAAGTTGGAAACTTGAGAGTCAGTATTGGAAAGGAATAAGCAGGCCAATTTCAAAATCATATCAGTATTGTCCTGAGATACTGCCTACCTTCCTGGCCTGTTTGCCCTTTTAAGGCATTTCTCCATTCTAAACTCCTTTTCTGCCTGGAGCTGACCATTTTAGCCATCAGTTCCTCCTCTACCTACCGCTTCTCTGTTCTCCTCACCACCAGATAGGAAAGGTCTGTGGCTTTTTGACAGTGAAAATCTTAATTGTGTATATATAAATCCTTAATTTTGTTTGCATCTTTTTTTAGAACTTGCCAGATGTTAAGGGGATAGCAGATAATCCCTTGTGTGGGCGTTTTAGTGTTGTAAATGAGTTTAAGTCTTTCTTTTCAAAGATAGAAATGAACACAAAACCTCATTGAAAGTTTAATGAAACAAATGAAACCACTTGGTAGTACCCACTATCCCAGCAACACAACACTGATGTTAACAAGATTGGAAACAGAATTGCTATTTGTTACTGTGATTTCACTTCAAAATGAAAAGATATTTTGGCTGGGTTTTTTTGTGGCAGTAAAAGTTTTTAGTATTAATAAGAGTAGGGGTTGCCTTTTATAGTGGTAGTTTTAGATGTAGAGGAGTCAATTCAATAGGCATGATGTGCTCGATATGGTAAGGATGTAAAGATGACGAGAAAAGGGGTCTTAAGGAGCTTGGAGAAATGGAGAAGACCATTTGAAAATAGTAATACTAATCTATAACATGTCTAGCACTTGAAGTAATATTGAACATGACCATTGACAAACCTCCAGCATTTTCCTATTTGAACCATAGGAAAACCTTTCTTTTTATGGTATGCTTTGAGTTGTTTGAGCTTTACATGGTGTGACTGTATTTGTTTATTGAAATTGCTGTTCTGTTCTCATTAACATTTGGCAATTAAAGAAGGCTTATTAGCATCAATCCTGTATATATTTGAGGCAGGCAGCGGAACCATTGAGCTAAATCCCCAGCCCTAATCCTGTGTATATTTGAACTCAGGTTGCTTGACAGTACTCATGTTGGATGGTTGACCAGATCCAAGAAGTCCTTATTGTTATTTGAAAGCAACAATTGAAGTTTTCAAAGGAAAATGGAGATCTTCCAGTGTTTCATGGATCCCAGTTTGAGAATCTTGCTGCCTTATTAGCCCAGTTTGTGATCACAGGAGGACTAACTCATTAGAAGTGGTAGGGGAGACCAGTGGAGCCTCATGGTACAAGTGGTTTTAAATTGCTTTTAAGGAATTGGTGATGTTTCCATAGATACAGAAGTTAGCCAAAAGATGGAAACATGGAACAAGTAATAAGGTAAACAAAGGCCTATAGAGATTTACGACTTATTAGAAGCATACATATTAGCTGGACAGGTGAAAGAGGCAGCCAGCCAGAAAGTTAGGTTGGAGCTGACTGAACCTTAAGGGTCTTTATATAGTGTTTGGCCTTGATTTAGAGTTCAGAGAACTTTTGCAGAAGCCTATTAAACAGATATTGCTGAAATACAAAAATTGTGGGAATATCTGCTGCCTTATTTGCTTTAGAAGATGATTGCTCACATTTCTTTTCTGTGTCATTATGATGGACCTATTTAAAATGAGCTCCATGCAGAGTTGGAAGCAGTAGCACATGTTTAATCCCAGCTGCTTGGGAGACTGAAACAGGAGGATGGCAACCTCTATCCTGGAGAACATAATATAACCCTATCTCAGAAAAAGAAAAAAAATACAAAAGAAAAGAAAAGAACATGATCTCTTTGCAGTGTTTGAAAACGAGAAGGGAAACAATGTGGTGAAAACAGCATTTCTCCAGGACTGACTGTATACTTACCTTGACTTGGGTACTTGTAGTATCTCATTGAAACCACATACTCAGTCTGAAAGGGTAGTCACTTAAAACCCTCTGGCAGTTGAAGAAACTGAGAGTGGGAGAGTGATTAGTGGTAGATGCTATCTGTAGTTGGGGTGTGACAGTCTTTCATTTGGACTCTCCTGTCCTTTGCAGGACATTTGGTATCCATAACCCACCTATTAATTGCCAATAGCATCCTCTGGTCACTGGGATAATACAAAACACTTCATCCCAGTGGGTGGGAGGGAGAGTGAAGCCACTCCCAGTGGGAAGTGATTTACCCCAAACCATGAGAGGAGTAAACTTTAAGAGTGAGGATTGAATTTAAGTTTTTTTTTAATTTAAAGCTGCACCTGTCAACCCGTACCATCCTCTCCCACCACATTTGTAAACAATACTTTTTCAAAACACATTTCAATATTTAAGTTATTTGGATTTGTCTTACTTGGCTCCAGAATGAGTAACAGCGTGGCCTACTTCAGGTGCAGTGTGTTCCTTTGGACTGTTACTTTGAGTGGTCTGATATAGTATCCTTGATTGAAAGACAAAGTATTGTCCCTAGACCCAATGGCAGAGGTTATGTTTTATTCATTGTCCCTTGTACCTAGCCCAAACATGGGGAGCCAGGTGTTTGTCACCATACTTGAAAGTGCAGAAAATTGAGATCAGGTTATTAATAGGCTTTAATGTAAAAATATTCTTGTAAAAATCTCAATACTGCTTCTAATGACCAGCCTCAGAGCTGTTGTTCTTCAGGATAAACTACCAGTATTAACTACAGCACCAGTTATGTGAAGAAAGGGAGCCTTGTTCTCTGAATTTTCATGGGGATTATATTTTCACTGATTTGAAAACACTATTGAAAATAATTGGTAACTAGTTTAGTTGAATAGGAGGTACCTGTGCCAGATCAGCAGTTCATACCTGAAGTAGTAAAGATGAATCAGCAAAGAAGTCCTCAAAGAGTTGGATCTTGTCAGATTCTTGGGCTCCCATGTGAAACCATAGAACCTACTGTTGGCAATGCAGTAAAAACATAGACCATTTTAGGGTGCCAAAAGCCTACTTTTTCAAGTGAGATTTCTGTGTGTGGTTTTGACAGGATTCCTGTCAGGTAGCTCATTTGGAGATTCTGTTTCTTTTTTTTTTGGTGCCAGGGATTGAACTCAGGACCTTGGGCTTAGAAGGCAGGCATGGTGCCACTGAGCTAAATCCCCGGCCCTGGAGATTCCATGTAAACTGACTTAGTTGTATAATCTGATTGTGCTAGAGTTGCAGTTGTTCCAAAAATTGACCTACAATTTATGTAATCAGGACTTCTGACTTATAGTGAACCAATGATGGTATTTTTAGCATTTTTTATTCATCTCAGTGGAAAGTATATAAAAAAGTAGAAAATTATGTAAAGAGAAAAATAGTTATCCCTCAAGAAAAAAAATTTTTTTGGTACTGGGGATCGAACTCAGGACCTTACACTTACAAGACAGGCATGGTACCACTGAGCTAAATCCCCGGCCCTAAGAAAAAATATTTCTTATACAAGGTCTAATGAAATAAATACATTGAAACTCAGATATACCAGAAATGTTAATGGTATGAAGAAACTAGGTTGATGCAAATTTAAAGTACAGAAAATAATTCAGGTTATATGTTGGAAAGAGAAATAATTCTTAATTTGAGTCTGGTCAATTCATAAATTAGAGTGGCTACTATGTGTCCAATGTAGTGGGAAAAAGAGGAAAATGAATGACCAAAACTGCCCTAAAAGACTTCCTGCATTAATGGTGGAGATGAACATGTTACCTCTATTCTTAAATGAGCTTATTATAAGCTAAACATGTTTTTGCCTTTTAACTTGTATGGTTCAGAACATATTTAGTATTTGTCATGTGTCATGTACAGTATTGCATAAAAACATTAGTTAGGCTTTCACAGTATCTTCTCACATTTTTTTTCTGAGCATGATTTAATTAGCATGGTTTGCCAAGAAAGAGAAGTTGGGGAGATGTGATAATAACTGTACCGATGAGGTGGTTGGAAGTGTTTTCTTCCTCTTCTTTGATTCTGCAGGCTCTACTAGCTGGAGGCAGAAATATGCATCTATTAGGAACCAACATTCCAAGTGAGTGACAGTCTTTACAAAACATGGCTTGATGTTGATAAAGAACAAGTTGAAATTTTGCAACCAGGAATAATTCATTCTTAATGGGTACTTGGCAGTTGTGATTGGCCAAGTAATGGTACAACTCCAGCAGGACTATTCCCCAGATTTTCACTCCTGGAAGTATTTAATTGGAGCTATCCCCAAAACACTGAGATAACTGTTTGCTTAGCCAAGTGTTTTTCACCCCCTGGCAGATTAATGATGACAAAATAAAGCCACCCTTTATTAACCACCCTGTTCAGATTCAAACCTTGTGTTTTGGGCTTTACATATATAAATTCATGTAATTCTTAGCACAAATTTATGGGAGGTATATTTGCTGTACTTTACAGATATGTAATTTAAAGCTTTGAGAGGATAAGTGGCTAATCAAAAATCTCAGCAGTTCCAGTGCTAGAGTCAAGAGTCAAATTCTTCCTAAATTCAAACATGTGATAGTTTCCTCTGCTTCACATGAAAGACTCACCAAAAAGGCTGGCCTTAGAAAATAGTTTTGAACAGAAATAAAACACAATGGCTTGCAACTGGACGTCTGTCCCGATAGACTAGGTCAGTGCTCTATACAATAAAGAATTTATAGTTCTCTAAGTTGAGAGAGGAAAATAGTTGTATTCATTTTTTAAAATTACAGTTTATATTTAAACACATAAAAGAGTCAATCTCCTTCAAATGACAGATACAAACTGAAAGTATAGCAAGATACCATATTCCACTTACTTGATAAGTAGAACTTCAGTTTAATGTGGAGAACGTGGAACTCTTATGTGCTTCTTATGAGAATGTAAATTTATGTACCATTTTGGAAGGAAATTTGAAAAGTTCTACCAATATTATAGATTCATATATTCAGTATTCCCCCTTTAAAATTTCCTCAGATATATAAAATTTGCAAACAAGTCAAAATTTGCCAATGTAAATTTAATCAATGCAGCATGATTTTAATGGCAAAGAAAAGTAAGATTCCCATCAGTTCACAAATTGAATATCCTTATAATACAAGGTAGCTGTGAAAAAGAACACGAAGGCTTCTTATGTACTTATAAGGAATTATCTCCTAAGTACATTTAAAAAGGTACAAACCATATGTATAGTATTCTCCATTTGTGTACAAAAAAGAAAAGGTATGTATCTAATCTGTTATTAGTATTACCTGTTTTGGGTGGATGGGGACTGAGTGAAGGGATGGGGAACCAGAGTGAGACTTTCATTTTATATTGTTTTCACAGCTTTAAAATGATTTGAATTATCTATTTTAGAAATTAAGAAAAATAATGATTTAAGACCGGTGAGTACTGTGTGTAAAAGAAGAAAATGAGAATTTATGACCCTAATTTAGCAAAAGTGTTCAAAAAGAAGATGAACTACATTAATTTGTTCAAGTGAGAAAAATTCTGATTAAGGTTATAAATATATAAATATAGTATTATAATGCATAGTAATTTGATATTTTGACACTTTCTACATGTATGAGTGAAACTAGGTGGAATTAATAGTTGAAACTACAAAAATGTAACTCATTTTTGATGTTACCTATTATCTACCTTATCTGTCTAAGGTCCTATGACAGATCTTAAGTCTTTAGACTCTTCAGTTATAAGCAAGTGAGTAAGTTCTCATCTCAAAAGGTCTCTTTTAGCTCTGACATACCAGCCAAAACTTTTTGGGGTAATAGTTATGTAAAAAATTAATGTGTCATAAGAAATAGTTATGTTTTACTGGCGGTGTCACATATAAAAATACATTAGTTAACTCCTCTATGTGATGCTAACATTTTGGAAATTGATTTAAAAGCTTCAACTGTTTAACAAGAATTAATTTATTGTTGCTTGTGCTGAGCAGTTTGCTAGGCTCTAGGAATCTAGCAGTGAACAAGATGAACTGAGATCTGTGCCTGAACTCACTCATACAGCTTTGTGGGGAAGGCAGGCATTCCACAAGTCTCTCTTCTAAAACAAGTACCAAAGTGACAGGAGCATTTAACCGTTATGAACCCATTCTTGAGACATTCTCCTGAGAGGAAACTGTTTTAATTGCATGTAAGCTGTTCCTTCTGTCATTTCTGTAAGGTGTCTGAATACTGCTTTGTTGTTATTTCTTAATTTATAAACTTTAGTCAATATATAGACATCTGATTATAGTAGAAGAGGACTTAGCTCTTTTAACCCTTCCTTGTCCTTTTATTCATCCAGCCAAAATAATTGATATATACTTTGGGGAATAAGTGAAAAGTCAATCTTAAAATATTTGTAATTATGTAAATACCATTTTCTGCTAAACCAAGTGCTATACTATAATTACATTCCTTTGTATAATCTTTTGTTTTTTCTGGAATAAATTACCTTGTTTTTCTTATTTCTACTTTTCCAGGATGCTCAAACACATTTATAAAATGTTCAATACTTTCTATACAGCTAAGTAACATCTCAGTTAATCCTTTTGCCCTCCAAGACCTTTGTCTTGGCTTGTGGGTCTTCCTTTACTTTGTATAATGTAGTAGTTTCTCTGTTTGCTGCATTAATCGCTTCTGTTCAGCTCTATAATAGAACCTCTTAATTTTGATCCCATGTGTTCCTTTCTTGGTTAATTTATTTTGTTGAAGTATGTCCATTAAGAAAAAGTGAATATGAGATTAAAAAAATTTTTCAGTCTTTCATTTCTGAATATATCTTTTTCTATCTTTTAAAATTATAGATTTTCTATAGGTTAGAAATTTTTCACTCAAGATTCTGAAGATATTTCTGCATTTTTTTCTCTTTTGTGTCTCTGTTCAGAAAATCCTGATGCCTATCTGATTTCTAGGCCTGTTTATGTGATTCATTTTATTAATCTTTAAAAATTTTGAGACTTTTGAAGTATTGTTTTAATCTAATCTCTACACATGCATGTAATAAACATTCATAGTCCCTTTCTTTGTTTTGTTGGGTGATTGCCAGGGCCTTTCACTTAAGAAATGTATGGCTTTCTACTTAAGAGGAAGAGATTTGCTTGTTTGTGATTTGTGCTTTGTATACTTCTGCTATTCTTGGTATTTCAGAGCTTGGAACCATCTCTTTAAAATAAAAAATTTTCATTTTTCTGCCAAATGTCTCTAAGTTGGGAGTATGAATTGGGGTAGAGATGAATATCTTTCAGCTATGTACCTTATCCCCTACTGTGGGGCTCCAAGTTTGAGATTATTCAAGATAAACTAAAATAATACTTTTCTCCTCTACACCCATTTACATTGCATTTTTATCTATTCTAAATTACTTATGCCCACTTTCCTTCTTCAAACATGTTATTTCCAAAATTTTGTTAATCTTTTTTCCTGGTAGTTTTATTTCCTTTTATTTCTTCACTATCATTTTAGTAGGGCTTGTTGATGGAACAGAATTAAACATGTATTCATCTATTCTCTTTTTTTCTGCCAAAGAAAGCCACAATATTGTTCATAGCAAAAGATTTAGAGTGTTGATTCTTGTGAAGAGGGTTATAAACATTTAGAATCTGAAGGACATGAGGTGGATAGCAGACTTTGGGTAGAAGAGAGCAGTTACCAATGACAGGTATGTGGTAGACAGTTCAGACATAATGAGGTCCTCTACGGCCTATGATTAAACTATAATTATGTTTTCATTTTGGAGGGGTTGTCAAAAGGGAGACAAGAAATAAAACAACTTTAATGTAGATGCATAAATTACAGAAGAGGGGAGCATTACAGAGACGAGGGTGTCAAGAGAGTCTAAGCTTGGAAAACATCAGAGCTTCAACATGTCTGTTACCCTTCTTTCCTTCTCCTGAATTTTCTCCAAAGAGTTGAAGTCATTCAAATGCCATATGTTTGAACTAAAATACATACTGTTTGACCACCTTAAAATTGTAGCTTCTTCTTACCTTTTAATTTGAAGCCCAGAAATAGTG
The DNA here is from genome assembly GCF_053883595.1 of Heterocephalus glaber. Taxonomy (NCBI): domain Eukaryota; kingdom Metazoa; phylum Chordata; class Mammalia; order Rodentia; family Bathyergidae; genus Heterocephalus; species Heterocephalus glaber. Next base: position 46,023,236 of record NW_028258138.1, read on the forward strand.
CCATAACCACCTGTTTTATATCCTCTTAATGGTCATTTAAGAAATACAAGTACCACTCTACTGGCAGTCACCATTGATGAGTGGACAGTTTTCCAGGAGCTTGTTTGTAAATCATTGATGTGAAAATCTTTATTTTCCCCAGAAGCAGAATTGGACTTGTTAGATGGGGCTTTAGGCCAATGCACAAAAGTCAACATAATCCATAACATATCTGCAATACTACATTAAGCAAAGAGAACTATAGAACTTTTTGTGTATAGCTGTATTTCTGAGAAAAATATCTCCAGGATCATGTAGAGAACCCTCATGGGATCAACAGACCCTTCATAAGAGTTTGGGTATAAATTCTGTACTGTAATTAAAGACCGAGGTAAAGGCTGAGAGGGCAAACTCGAAGGGAATAGAGGATAGGGCTGAAGGCAGACTCCGTAACTTTGAAATGAGGGACTGTAGATACTTTTGCCTCTTTTGTTATAATTCCCTGATATTAGTTTTGATTCTGAGTTGGGTTTCTGGATAATATTCATTCTTTTCCTTTACCACAAAAGCCTCAGGGTTCATCTACCTTTTCCTCACACATCCTACCGTTGTAGGATCACAAAATCTTGGAATTTCAGATGTGACAATGATATCACATTAGCTGGCCTGCCCCTTCAGTTTACCTATCTGAAGTCATATCCAGAAAGTTACATTTTGTCTGAAGTGCCTTTTGTCCCTAAAATATTTTCCCTGAAACAGACATATAGTCTATTTTTGAAATTCAAAAAAATTTTGTTAGTACATATTTGCAGTGCATAATGATTACATTGATTGTGGGGAATTGGTACATGTATATAATATATCTCAATTCTTTTTTCCCCTTCCTCTCCACCTGTTTTAAAATTTTTTTTAATTAAATTTTTTGCTAGCCTCAGATTCATTTATGTCTTTATCAAGTTAATTATCATACACACAGACTAACAGTGAGACCAAAAGGCCAGAAACATATAAAATACACAAGACAATTATATTGAATAAGGTACATTGGCCATACTGTATTACAATAACTCTTTTTCGTCTCTTTTTTTTCCTATTGGCTGTCTTTTAGTTTGCACTTTATTTATATATTGGGTTTCTCATATAAGAGAAACCATGTGATATTTAAGTTTGTGTGTCTGATTTACTTCACTTACCATCACAATGACCTCAAACTACACCCATTTTCCTACAAATGACTCATGTTTTTACTTCTTTATGGCAAAGTAGTACTCCATTGTGTATCACTACCAAATTTTCTTTATTCATCTATTGGTGGACACATCAGCTGCTTCCAAGATTTAGCCATTATCAATTGTGATGTTGTAAACATAGGTGTGCATGTATCACTGTAATATGTTTTTAACTCTTTTGGAAGATGTCTCAAAGAGGAGTAGTTGAATCAAATGGAATTTCTAGTTTTATTTTTTGAGAAGTTGCCATACAGATTTCCATAGTGGTTGTACTAGTTTATGCTCCCATGAACAATAAAGAAGTTTTCCTTTTTCCCCTGCAGCCTTTCCACCTTTTGTTACTGTTTGATTTCTTAAAGATGGCCATTCTTTCTGGAGTGAGATGGAATCTCAATGTTGTTTTAATTTGTATTTTGTAAATGGACAGTAGTGTTGAAGATATTTTCATGTATGGCCATTTCTACTTCATCCAACTGTGCATTTCAGATGACCTTTTTTGATCAGGTCTTTAAAGTTTGGGGGTCTAAGTTTTTTGAGTTCTTTACATATTCTAGGTATTAATCTTTTGTCTAAGGAATAGGTGGCAAAATATTTTTTCTTCAGTAGATTGTCTCTTCACTTTGTTGGTGGTTCCCTTTGCTATACAAAATTTTTCAATTTGTTGTGATCCAATGATTTGTTGATTCTTGGAATTATTTCTTGTTCAGCCAGGGTTCTGGTTAGAAAGTCTTTGCCTAAGCCTGTGTCTTCAAGAGTTTTACCTATTGTGTCTTCCACAAGATGAAGTGTTTCAGTTTTAATATTTAGATCTTTGATCCATTTTGATTTCAATTTGGTGCATGGTGAGCTGTACTGATCTACATTCAATTTTTAGCATATGAATGGCCAGTTTTCCCAGCACTGTTTGTTAAAGAGTACATCTTTGCTCCAGAGAAAGTATTTGGGCCCTGTAGTAGTCAAGGTCTGCAAGGGAATTAGATTTAATACAGGACACATAACTTGTAGGATTATTTTATTACTTTGACCCAAAAAGACAAATACAGAGGAGTGCAAGAAATTAGCCACACACTAGAGGACCAGAGAATCTAGCCAAGGGCCTGGACCCCACAGCAGTGACCCACACAAGTTCAGCTAAAGGCTGTTCAAGACAGTGTCCCCCACTAGTCCAGCCACTGTCCTAGAGCCCAGGGTAGCGTCTCATGCTTGTCCATATTGAGGATCTGCACCCAGAAGGCCCAAAGGGCAATAGTGGAACCCAGAAAACCTACACCAGTGGGATGAAGGATTTGTGTCACCAGGCTGAGGGATCTACATTGGAGCCACGAAGTGATGCTCACAGTGAAGATTAGAGCTCTCCTGACAAGAACAGCAACCAATCCCAGTGACAGCAAGGCCCTGAGCTCCTCCTCCAATGAGAACAGCCAAGTTTGCACCAGGAAAACCATCCAGAGCAAGCTTCTCCTAGAAAATCAACAGCCCTCAATTTTCCACTCCAGTTCTCTTTTTATGGCTATTGGCAACAATCCTCAGGTGGATCTTCCACACCCTGACCATGCTGATTCAGTTCAGCTAGACATTACAAGCTGACAGTTAGTTAATCCAGCACAAGCCCCTTTGGTAACATAAGACTGGAGTTGTTTCTGCATCCTTTGTTCTTTTCTATTGATCCACAAATCTGTTTTGTTTTTCCAGTACATGCTGTTTTTATCAGTATAGCTTTGTAGTATAACTTGAAGTCCAGGATTGTGGATGTCCCATGCCTTACCCTTGTTAGCCAGAGTTGCTTTTGTTATTCCAGACCTCTACTGGTTTCATATGAATTTTAGGATTGCTATTTCTAGTTGTTGTTGGTGGTGGGGGGATACTATTGGTATTTTTATTGGGATTGTGTTAAATCTGTGTAACAGTTTTGGAAGTACACTGTGCCCATTTTCACTATATTGTTCTGGCTATCCAGGAACAGAGACTATCTTTCCATTTTCTGATGTCCTCTTCCATCTCCTTTTCAGGGTAATGTAGTTTCATTGGTTAGGTTAATTTTTAAGTATTTCATTTTACTTGATTCTGTTGTGAAAGATATTGTTTCCTTAATTTCTCTGTTGGTGAATTTATTGATGTACAGGAGCACTACTGACTTTTAGTGTTGACTTTGTATCTTTCTACACTCTGAATTTGGTCATTTTATGAGTGTTTTGGTGGAGTTTTTGGGGTCTTCTATGTAAAGGATCATGTCATTTGCAAATAGTGATAATTTAACTTCTTCTTTTCCTATCCATATCCCTTTTATTTCTTTCTCTTGTTTAATTGCTCTGACTAATGTTTTGAGAACTATATTGAACAGAAGTAGTGATAGTAGATATCCTTGTCTTGTTCCTGATTTTAGAGGGAAAGCTTTCAGCTTCTCTCCATTTAGTATGATGTTGGGCATTGGATTGTCATAGATGGACTTTATTATACAGAGATAAAGAGCTTCTATTTATATTTTACTCAGGGTTTTTATCATGAATGGATATTTGATTTTGTTGAATGCTTTTTCTTCATCTATTCAGATATCATTTGAGTTTTGTCTTTGCTTATTTTCATGTGGTGTATTACATTATTGATTTGCTTATGTTGAACCATCTGTACTTAGTCATATCTTTTCGATGATTTGCTGCATTCTGTTTGCCAGTATCTTATTGAGGATTTTTGCATCTATCTTCATTAAAGAGTTTAGCTATAGTTCCCTTTTTTGGTTGAGTACTTTTCTGGTTTTGAAATCAGGGTAATGCTTGCTTCCAGGAATGAATTTGGAAGTTCTGCTTCCCTTTCAATTTCATTTAAGAGTTGGAGGAGTATTGGCATTAGATCTTTGCAGAGATCTTGTAGAATTTATTAGTGAATCAGTCGGGATCTGGGCTTTTCTTAGTAGTTTTTTTTTTTTTTTAATGACTTCTCCAGTTTCAATGGCTGATACTAGATTGTTGAGGATTTTTTTTTTTTTTTTTTTTTTTTGGTACCAGGGATCGAACTTGGGTCCTTGCGCTTGCGCGGCAGGCAACGAAACCACTGAGCCAAATCCCTGGCCCTATTGAGGATTTTTATATTTTGTTTCAGCTTTTGTAATTCATATGTATCTAGGAATCTACCCATTTCATCTGAATTTTCCATTTTATTAGTGTACCAGTTCTCAACGTGGTTATTGATGATATTCCGGATTTTGGAAGAATCTGTTGTAATTGTGCCTTTTTCGTTTCTAATTGCATCTATTGGAGTCTTTTCTCATTTTGGTAAGATTGACTAAGAACTTGTCTTTTGTTTATTCTTTCAAAGAAGCAACTCTTCAATTCATCAATATTTTAAGTCTCAATTTCAATAATTTTTGGTCTGATTTTTATAATTACCTTCCTTGTACTAGCTTTTAGATTTGGATTGTTCTTTTTGTAGGACCTTGAGTTGCCTCATTAGGTTATTTGAGCTGGACTTGTTTTTCTGATGTGGGGGTTCACCACTATAAACTTCCCTCTTAGGATTGCTTTGATTGTGTCCCATAGGTTTTGTTGTATTGTACTGGCATTATTGTTTGATTGTAAGAACTGTCTAATTTCTTTTTTTTTTGGTACCGGGGATTGAACTTGGGTCCTTGAGCTTGCGCAGCAGGCAGCAAAACCACTGAGCTTAAATCCCCGGCCCAGAACTGTCTAATTTCTTAATTTCATCTATGACCCATTGATAATTCAAGTTGTTATTGTTTAATTTTCATGTTTCCATATTTTCTGTAGTTTCTTTCCCTATCATTGTCTGGTTTCATTACACTATGATCTGGTACTATGTACGAAATAATTTTGATTCTTTTTCTTTTACTTAAGCATGCTTTATGGGCTATATGTGGTCTATGTTGGCGAAAGTCCCATGTGGTACTGAAAAGAATGTGTATCCTCTCGTTGAATATAGATATCTATTAAGTCGTTTTGCTTGAAAGTATGGTTCAACTCTGATATTTGTTGATTTTTTTTTGTCTAGTTGATATGTTCATTTGTGATAATGGGGTATTGAGGTCTTCCATTAAAATTGTTTTGGTATTTATCTGATTTTTCACATCCATTAGAGTTGTTTTACAAAATTGCATACACTGATATTTGGTGCATATCTTTATAACTGTTATCTTTTCCTGTTGATTTGTTTCCTTAACCAATACATAGTGGCCTTCTTTGTCTCATCTGATCGGTTTTGGTTTGAAATACACTTTGTCTGAAATTAGGATAGCTACTCCTGCTTTTTTCTAGATTTCTGTTGCATGGACTATTGTTTTCCATCCTTTGACTCTTAATCTGTAAAGTTATTTTTCAATTAAATGTGTTTCTTGTGTACTGCATACTCTTGGGTTTTGCTTTTTGATTCATTCTGTCAATCTGTGTCTTTTGATTGGGAAATTGAGATAATTCACATTGAGAGTTATTAATAAGATGTTCCTGTCATTGCATTATTTTTAATTAATTAATTTATTTGTTTTTGCTTAACTCCTCATCCTGCCAGGTATATTCATTCTTTTGGATTTATGGGCATTGTTGGCTTCATTGTTTCTTTCTAGGATATCCCTGAGAATTGTTGGTAATGCTAGTTTCGTGGTCCTGCATTCCTCAGGTTCTCCTTTTCATGTAAACGTCTTATTTCTTAGCCCATTTTGAGGGAACGTTTTGCAAGATACGTAAGACTAGGTGGGAAGTTTTTTTCTCTTAGGGAATTGAAATACTTCACTCCAAGGCCTCCTTGCCTTTAAGGTTTGTATTGAGAAGCCTCCTGTAATTGTAATGGGCTTACTTTTGTATGTGATTTGTTGCCTTTCTCTAACAGCTTTTAAGATTTTTCTCCCTGAGACGGACTTCTGGTACTTTGAGTATAATGAGATACAGAGAGGTTCTCTTCGGCCATGGCTATTTGGGGTTCTCTATGACTCACTTATCTGTATCTTTCCCTATATTTGTGAAATTTTCTCCCATTATTTCTGTGAACAGGTTTTTAAATGCCATTTTTGCTGTCTTCTAATATTTTACTTATTGTATTTACTCTTAGATTATTTGTCTTTGTGTCATATAGCAGCTGTTAGATTCATTTTTCATGTTCACTTGTTGCTTTTAAGGTGTTTTTGAGTAAGGTGTTTTTAAGGTCTTTGATGGCATTGTCTTCTAGTTCTGAGATTCTGTTCTCACATCAGTCACTTCTGCTGCCCATACTATCAATATAATTTTTATCTTCTAGATTTCCAATTCAAACCTTTCATGGACTCTCTAATTCTTTGTTCAACTGGTTATTCATGTTTTGTATCATTTTTTTGTAGGTCATCTAACTTTTTAATAGTGTCTTCTGGAAGCTCCTGGATCATTTTTGTTATTAATTCCATTATCTGTTTAGTTATATCTTATGTGATCCTGCTGAGCACATTTTTGATCTATTTTCTATCTTCCTGTGTTACCTTTCCAGTAGGTTAGCTTCACAGCTTATGCTGTTCTGCCCCCCTATGCTCCCTGGATTGGCTGTGAGGGAATTGGGAATTTCAGGAAACAAATTCTTATCTTATCTTCTCATCTTCTCATCTTGTTTGTTTATTTTGGGGTTTTTTGTGCTGAGATTTGTGGATGCTTATAGTGTAAGGCTTTTTGCTAGTATAAAGCTCTCTTTACTCACTTTTCAATGATGTACTTTGGGCATGGCTAACTGTAATCCTTTGCTTCAGCCTCAAGATCAAGAACTAACAACTTGGTTAGTTTGGGAGTGGAGGATGCAGTATATAAAATCAGCCCAACGCTGAGTTCTCTGGGAATGTACTCTTGTTTTGTTAGTGTCACAAAGGTAATCTGAGTGTTGCTTACAGAGAAATAGCAACAATATTGCAACCCTGATAATATCAAGCAAATTAGCTACAGTAATATCATCTAAGACAAATTGGATATTAACATATCATAAGAACCTATTACAGTATGTACCTCCTTTAACCCTAGAGAAAAAAATCCTTAATAATGTTATAAACATTAATACAAGCCAGATATTGACTTATAGCTAATATGTACTAAAAGCAACAGCTCTCTCTGCTAATGGTAGAAAAGAATTCAACAGTAATTTTATAGAGTTAACTATGCAAAGATTTACAAAGCATTATTGTTTTGCCATTAAAGATACAGGCTTTGGGAATGGGGGAATGCAAGAGGAAATATTTGAAATCTTAGATTTTATGATATGGTATGAGAAGGAGAAGAGAGAAGTCTTTTGGGGGAGTAGGATATTTATAGAATTAGGTAAAGGTAAGAGAAAAAACTGACAATAAATAGAAGATAAAATAAAAAGAGAATGAAAAACACAATTATATGGGAAATAAAAATAAGAGAAAAAAAGTTAAAGACAAAAATTAAAAGGAGAAGAGAAAAAATAAGGAAAAAAAGAAGAAAAAGAGAAAAGAAGGAAGGACAAAGGAAAATCCCCCAAGCACCAATAAACTGGTAAAGAAGAAAGGAGAAAAGGAAAAAAGAAACAAAAAAACAAAAAACAACTAAAAAACTAAAACCAATGCCCATACTCACAAAAACAAAAATGAAAAGAAATTTTTCTCTGATTTTGAATATTTGATTTCCTTCCAGGATCTACAATTTTGAGACAATGTCTAAGTCAAGACAAGTCAACCTCATACTGATAGATGAAGAAGCAGTGAGACCCCAGATCTATACTAGATGCAGGCATCATCAGCAGGCAGTAGAATTAGGATGAGGGTCCAATGGTGTGACTTTGAAATCCAGAGCAACTCAAGCTGATTCTGGCCTCTAGCCATGGGAACCGGGCTTGTGTCCTTTAGCTCAAATCCCTCAAGGGGTACCTTTCCAGCCTGACCATAGCTCCCTGACCATGGCTGTCTCCTATGGCTATTGCTCCTCCAGTTACTGTTGGAATGTAACACTAGGAATTCTTGAGTGAAGCCATTTCACAGTTGCTCAGAATCCTGGGTTCAAATAGTTAACCCTTCCTTGAAATCACATCCAAATAAGCATTCTGTCCAGGGATGTGGCAAGTGCTCAGACTGGAGTCACTCACTAGCTGTTGGCTGTCGAAGAATTCACATGGGAGCAAAATCCTGCACTCTTCCCATAGCTCACAGCACCCTCTGGTCCATTCCACCTCTGACTTTCTCCCTGAAGCCCTCTGCAGTCCCCAGCTTTCACTTTGCCTCTGTAATTTCAGTCTTTCTTGCCCCAGAGCCGTGAGGCCAGAGCTAGGGAGAAAGTGCAGATTGTTGTCCTTTCTCTTCTTCACATTGTGTTCTTTCTCTTCAGTTTCTTTGTAGGTTTTCAGTTTTCTGTCAGATCTTTCCTGATTCCCAGGGATCTACTTCTTTGTGTGTGTTTTTTTTCTCCCCAAATTGTTATTTTCTAGCGTCTGGATTCCACATCTTGGAGAGGCTGAGTTGTTGCTTACCACTCCGCCATTTTTCCAGAAGTCCCTATGTCTATTTTGAATTTTTACAGTGCATTTTTCTACTAATGACAGTGGAAAAGACAGTATGTAAATAAAAGATCCTTTCTAGTTCCATATATTTTTTTCCTGTAGTCCAAGGAGAAGTCCTCTGGAGGACTGAAGTACATTTGATCACACAACAGGGTAAGGCCAGATTCTAGCTATGCCTAGAATTTTATTGTAGGAGTTAGGTTGACTGGACTCTGAGGTGAGGAACAACATGCCAGGAAGGAAAGGCCTGATGAAGCTGTAGTGACAGAGATGCTGACTACTGGACCCCACTTCTGGAACCAGTGGTGTTTTATATTAGTGGGGGGGGGGATAATAGAGATTTGTCCTAATTGTTTTTCCATGTCCTCAATAGTATTAATAGTCCTTCAATTGCAGATCACACCTTGTGCGGTGGAAATGAAAATCTAGAGTTATGACGTTAATTTCAGGTGGTATCAGAATGAGTGGGATGAATGAGGAGAGATGGTAAATCCTTAGCAGACAACCCTGAGAATGGTGAAACATCCTCAAGGACAGTGAGTTTACAGGTGCTGTTTTGATGTAAGAACACTTCCAAATTATGGACTTTAATTAAGTGAGCATCTATAGATGCTCAGGATTATTGCCAATGATGTTATCTAAACCAGATTGTCTTTTCTCTGGAAATGGTAAGACATCCTTAATTTGAGCATCCACGGAGAAATGGGCAAGCCTCCATAAGGCAGTTATAGAAGCTATATTCAGATTTGTGTATTTCTAGTATAGCCAGTTATAATGTGTGAGAGGAAAAGCATAAGACGTACCAACAGTTGTGTTTAGGAGGAGCTGAGTGGAGAGCTTCACTGTCTCTCACTACACCCCCTCTTTGTTCAGTAAGTATACCCCACTGTCCTGTGATTCTGTTCTCCCACTATCCAGGAAGTTATGCTCTTATCATATGAGGAACTGATTGTGCTCACTTTGGCGGCACATATACATATGAGGAACTGACTTTGGCCCCGTAACATCCTTATGCTTCATTCTGTGGTATAGACAGAAAGAAGGGAAATTTTCTTTGTTGGTCCCACTCTACTTCTGATGCTCTGTGTGCTCTTTGGCATACCCACTCTTTGCTGCTGTGGCTGAGCAGCAGTATTGTAAATTGAGTAGTATTCCATCTAAGCTTTCTAAATAATCAATACTTTATGTATTAGTAATTTTCACATTTAGGTGATGCTAAATATTGATCCTCCTGACCAGATTCCTCGTTGCTATAAAACTGTCAATTATTGGTTTCAGTTGAATCCAGAGAGACTCTTAAGTCATTGCTATCAAGAATGTGACCATAGGGGGTCGGGGATTTAGCTCGGTGGTTCCGGCGCCTACCTTGCAAGCGTAAGGTCCCGAGTTCGATCCCTGGTACCAAAAAAAAAAAAAATGTGACCATAGGGCCGGGGATTTAGCTCAGTGGTTTCGCCGCCTGCTGCTCAAGTGCAAGGACCCTAGTTCTATCCCCAGTACAAAAAAAAAAAAATGTGACCATAGACACCCTACATCTGAACAACTTGGGGCAGAGAATTAGTTGTTGAAAATGTAGATCACTTGAGCTCATTCCACGTGGCTTTCTTGAAAATTAAGTCTATAAATCCTTTTTATAAACATAGTTCCCTAAGTGATTCTGATGCAAATGAATAGGGCTTCTGAAGGAGTGAGAAGGGCAAGGACTTTGGTTCTTTCATTACTCTTAGCACCAAAAATAGTGCCTGAAACCTCGTATCTGTTGGGAGGGTGAGTTGTTTGGCCCAGTTTCATGCTTCTTATCTGCTAGGGGTTATTAAATCTTGTTAGAAATTAATAAAATAAGAGTATAAGATATCTTCAGACATGAGTCAGGGACTTAATGTAAATTACTTGAACTTTAGAAAATATGCCTCATTTTTTTTTTTCATGATCCAGAGGTTCTGTTTCATGTCTGGTACAGATTTAGTAAATACTCAGTGGGTGTTGGATTCCTAGTTTTCAGCTATGGTGTGAGTAAAGTTGCCTTAAAAATGAATTATTTCTGTTTTACACTGACCTTTTCATTTGTGGTCCTTAGCAAGCTTAATTTCAAAATTTCTGTTAGATAACACGAAGTTATTCAGAAATGTAAAGTAATTTTATTTGTGTCTATGTGTCATTATTCTTGCCCTTCATACTCTGTTGTGAGCAAAGTGTACACTTTCTAAAAATATTTCTATTGAAATATTCTAGGGTCCCAAAGGGTGTTAGATTGTGAGCAGACAATAGGGAAGAGTTTCGTTGTTTCATAAAGTTTTTGATCAGTTGGATTTGAATATGTTTCTCTTTTCCTTGTATTTTTAAGTCTGAAAGTACCATACTAAGACTTTGTAGATTTTCCTGTTAAATTTTTTTTAACTTAAGCAGAGATATATCTAAAGTATCCAATATTTTGACTATCTGTAGCTTCTAGGTTTTTTTTTCTTCTTCAGTATTTTGTTTTGCTTTTAAATCAACTGAAAATGTCTTTGTCCATGTTCAGTCATTTTCCCCCACAAGCATCTGTGTTTAGAGAAAAATTATGCAGAATAGGTATGGTTGGTATGTTTGTTCAAGAGTTATGTACTTACTTCCTCATTAAAAAAATAAACTGATGTAGAATATTTTTTTGGGTAAAGATAAGCATAAGTGGATTAACTATTCTAAGTTTTTGAAATTCATTTAACAAATAATATCTGAGTACCTTCACAGAATCAGGTATAATGCTAGGCTCTGAGATACAGACATGAATGATATACATTTATTGAATTTCGTAAATGCACATTTTACTTGGGCAAGTGGACAACCAGCCTTTGGAATAAGAGCTGTAAGTATATGAGAAGTCTGCTAGGTGAGAAGAGAACACAAAGAACACAAGTAAAGCTTGAACTAGACTGTGAAGGATTAAGAGTTGGTTTGGATGGGTAAGGATGTTGCAGGAAGAAGAAAGTGGTTTGGTGGCCTGTGAACTTGATATATTCTACCAAGGTGAAGTGGTTCTAGTTGACAGGTCTATTTAGAGGTAGGTCCTGATAACTTTCTTTGTCTATGCTGAGAACTCTTCATTATATTCATCAACTGATAGAGATGATTGAAGGAATTTTTGAAAAGGAGAGGGTCTTGATGAAATTTAAAATCATTTTGGCTGTTGTGTGAAGAATCGAAGCAGAGCAATCCTAAAGATACAAGAGACCAATTAATATGAGACCCTCATAATCTAAAGTGGAAGTAGTGAAACCTTTAATTGAAGCAGTGACTTTTTTATCACTAAAGCAGAATTTTAAAATGTGTTGCTTGCTTTAAAACAACACATTTTACAATTGTGGTTTAACAATAAGAATCATGGGACTTAAACAGAAAATAAGTTCAAAGACTTTTAACAAATGTCAAGTAATATTTCTTTTGGTGGTTTCAACTTTAAATTATTTACTTATTTTCTCTATGCTTATATGCTGGTTTACTGTTATGTATTTTGGCATGTTTTTGTGTGCTTACTGTATAGTTTAAGTGATTGAAGCTTTTTGAAAAGACTTTCTGCCTTAACCACTTAACAGTTTACCCCAAGCCTCACTTGTTTATGTGCTGACTATCCTGACTGTCCCTCGGGTAGGTCTCATTTCAACCAGTCTATCTTGTATTGAATAAATTTGATAAAATTGTCATTTTAATATTTCCTGTTATATTACCTTATAAAAATTAACAAAAATGCAATTTTTGATCATCCTGTATTTAAATAATTGGATTGCTAAATGGTTAATCCCATGAACTCAGGGCTGCATTTGGTGCAGAGCTTTACTATTGGAAAAAAAATTTTTACCAGTTTCATTTACAAACTCACTAAGGCTGTATGTTTATAGAAAACTCTGTACATACTAAATGAAGTAGAATTTCACAAATCTTGAAGCACAAACTGAAAGACTAAAATTTAGTGGTTGTTGTATGCTTAGTTTTTAGATAGGATATTTAAAATAGATTGTAGTTGGAGAATTTACTTATAAAATCATCAAAATGAGTATTATACTTAACTATATTCCAAATCTTTATAACAGATTCTTTTTACATATATTTCATGAGTTGGCTTTTTTTGATTTGAGCTTAAGTAGATAAGTATCAAGTCACATGAAATGAAAAAGGAAACAAACAAAAACAGCAACATTACAAACAACATTGTGTCAACAGATAAGGCTAGAAAAATAAAAGTAACAAAACCCTACCACTCATCTTAAAAATAATAATCATTGAGATACTATTTTATACATCTGTGTGTATGTGTGTGTGTGTATATATATATATATATATATATATGAAATATATACACAGAGGTTAAAATTCTGTATTGTTCAATATTGTTTCATTTTCTGTTTTTGTATTTTGATTTTTCCTACAGAATTCTTCGTGTGTTTGCCACACGGCTCACACAGTGATCTTTTTTACGTGCTAACTTTCTCTGTTGACATTTAAAAGGTGTAAGAGTATGGCTATATCTCATTGGTCTTTGTATTCTTGTCTATAGTCTAGGACATAATGAAAATTTAATCCAATATATTTTCTGAGTGTTCATGGTTGTTCTGTTTTATTCCTGTGTAGTGTCACTTTTAGATCCTTGGATAGTCTGAATAACAGTACTGGATAGTACAGATAAAAATCAAAGTAGCAGGCATTTTATCTTTTCTTTCTATCCCTTCTGATTTGAGATTGGCCTTTATGTGATCTAAGCTGCTGATCCCCTCCCTTTTGGTCTCTACCACAAGTGATCATAATTTCTTATTTTGTCCACTGCCAGTCATCTTCTTCCTCATGCTTATCTATTGCCTCATCACTTTAAAGTCTTTCCACTGCAGGTAGGACAAAGATCACGTTCTCTAACAGGTTGAGCCAGTTCTTCATAATTTTACATCCAATGACTGCTAGTCTCATCTCATCTCTTGCAGGATTATCTCTGCCTTTTCTGAGTTCTGTGCTCCAGTCCTATGTTAAAAACAAAAACATGGGTTCCTGAGAATGCCATTTTCTCTATACTGCCTGCTTTTGTACCTCCTCTGAGTGTACTTTACTGAGCAGGCAGAATTGTTTCCTTTGTGCTTCATAGTACTTTGTTCATTCTGCCATTATAACATTTACCAAACTGTATTGTTAAAATTTGTTTGTTCATCAGTCTCCCTAATTAGACACAGTTTTGCAAAGACCCTGACCTGCTTGTTTTTATGTTCTAAAAGCTAAGCACAATCTTTGGCACATGGTAGACAGTCATGATAATCTTCAGAGTGGTGCTACTCAATTGATCTAGGAATAGGAAAGTATGAAAACAAAATGTGTAAACAGATACAAACATTTAGATCTAAAAATGTATTTTTGTCTGATAAGCAAAATAATTTATGATGGCATCTCTGAAGGCATCTGTGAAAGTATTCCAGACAAAAGACAATTAAAAGTGACTGTTTGGAAAATTGGATTCTTAAGGCACCATCTGGGAAGTATTTTGGGGCTAGATAAACCTGCATCTCTTTTTGAGTATTCCCAGAATTCACTATATGGACCTATATGTTTATAATGATTTGCTGAACAGAAATAACACTCAGCATAAGCATTAAAAAAAAAGACCAAACTGTGCAGAACCTTGATATAAATAAATATTATGGTGTTAGCACTTTTCAAGATTATTATAGACATATGTTGTTGCATCATCAGTATAGTGTGATTATCAATATAAGATTAATGAACTGACAAAAAGTTTCTGAAGCCTGGGTGAGCATATATGATTGTGTTTTTCAACTTTAGAGATTCAAATTGACATATCCTTGGTGTAACGTTTTCTGTATGAATATTGGGAGCATTATAGATGAGGGACCATTCAGTTTTTAGTTTAAATAGGAATTGTATCAGTTGAATAATTATTTTAATTTCAAAGGAAATTGTGGTTTTTATTTTCCAGTGTCAAAACTGAGCCCATGAGCACAAGTCAGAAAAAGGAAAATGTGCTTTCATCAGAAGCAGTAAAGGTATGGTTTTCAATTAATATTAATTTCATTATATTATTAATAATACCAAGCAAATAGTTTTAATCTCTATGCGTTCTTTTAGATTCTTTTTTTTATGGTACGGGGATTGAACTTGGGACCTTGTACTTGCAAGGCAGGTGCCAGAACCACTGAGCTAAATCCCCGGCCCTCTTTTAGATTCTTTCATCTTATTTTACATTTTAAAAAGAACACTGTATTATTACTTTAGGTAGAAAACCAGTTCAGCACTGTTGGATACTTGCATCATGAAGTAGAGTGGGAGAGAAGAACCTTGAGAAGAGAGTTCAGATAGTCATGGTCTCAGTTTGATACTAACCAGAAGTGTACCCTTTGGCTAAGACATTTACCGTCTTTGCTTTAGATTTCTAATCTGGAAATCAAATCACATGATCTCCTTTGTCTCTTTTCCCTAGAAATTTCTTAGGTTCAGGTGACGTTTTTTGAAATGTTGCAGATAGCCAATAGTGCTTTCTGGGAATAGAAATTAATGACATGTTCCTACATGTCATCACTATGTGTTGGATGTGTTTGGTTAGCTCACCTATAAATTGGACTTTTTCGCTTTCACAGAATAAGCCAAAAAAATGTATAAGTTATATAACTACCTAAAAATTATTGATGAGTTTAAAAATTACTAAACATTTCAACCATTATTTTCTTAAGTGATTTTCTACAAGTTGATGTTTATGTTTGGCAGGTTAGGTGATCACATTTTTGTACCTACCTCATAATCATAGCTTTAAGTTTCAGTTGATTTTTTTTTAACTTGATTTATGACAGTAAAGGATTCTACTTTTGAGGGATTTCAGGATAGTTTAGTCAATGAAAGAACCAAAAAGTCATCTGAAGAGGAGGTAAACCTTCCGGGCCACCGTACCACTGCCTGCAGCACTGAGGAGCAGAGCTACCCCAAGCACAGAGGAGG
The DNA here is from genome assembly GCF_053883595.1 of Heterocephalus glaber. Lineage (NCBI taxonomy): Eukaryota > Metazoa > Chordata > Mammalia > Rodentia > Bathyergidae > Heterocephalus > Heterocephalus glaber. Next base: position 46,038,877 of record NW_028258138.1, read on the forward strand.
TGAACCTTCTGGGCCGCTGTACTAGTGCCCCCAGCACCAAGGAGGTGAGCCTCACAGGCCCAAGCAGTACCCATACCCCCCCTGCCCCCTGGTGAAATGAGAAGACATACAAACAAGTCTCAAAACCAGACTTTCAGATCACCTAAAGCAACCCCAAAGGGAAACAAGATGGAACAATCTGATACTCAACCACCTGGACTCCCTGAACTGGCAAAAAAGAAGATCTGGATAAAATGAAATCACAAATAATTTCTCAGGTAACAGCAGAGATTGTGCCCATAGTGCAAGACATGATTAATAAATCTAAAGAGGACACAGATAAAAAAAAAAAAGAGCTGAGGAATATGATGGAATCCCAACATAGGAAACAAATGGAATCCATAAAACAGATGCAAACAGATTTCCAGGAGATAAAAAACTCCATTTAAAGGTTACACAGCAGAATGAGCCAATGCGAGGACAGAATTTCAGATATAGAAGATAAGATTGCAAATAGTGACCAGGAAAATAAAAATTTCTTTAAAATAGTAAGGGACCATGAGAAATCAATCCAGCAGCTGCTAGAAGATGCAAAGAAGAATAATATAAGACTGATCGGAGTCAATGAGGTGAGAGTGCAGATGAAATAAAACAGTTCACAGAAGTAATGGCAGAAAACTTCCCAAGGAGGGGAAAAGAAATTGACATACAGATAAGTGAGGCGTATAGGACTCCAACTAGCCTTGATCAAAAAGAATCTACACATAGACATATAATTGTTAAGATTTGAGAAACCTAACAGAAGAACAAAATTCTACAAGCAGTGAGAGAAAAGAAACACATCACATACAAAGGAAAGCCCATCAGAGTTACAGCAGACTTCACAACAAAAGTCCTCAAGGCAAAAGGAGCCTGGATTGACATATTTCAATCCCTAAAGGAAAATAGCATACAACCCAGATTAATGTACCCTGGAAAACTATCTTTCAGAATTGATGGAGAAATAAGATACTTTCATGACAAAGAGCACATTAGAAACTTCATGAATACCAAACCAGCACTCTAAAAAATTTTAGACAGTATCCTAGGAAAAGACAATGAGGATCACAACCCCAGGAAGCCCAGCAGAATGAATTCATCGGGCATGCCAAGAAGTTAAACGCAAAGAGGGAGAATCCAACAAAAAGAAAAAGTCATGACAATGATAAGTCAATACGTATCAGTTATAACCATCAATGTTAATGGTCTCAATTCACCAGTCGAAAGAAATAGACCACCAGAATGGGTCCAGAAGCAAGATCCAACAATATGCTACATACAACAAACCCAATTCAAAAAAAACCTCATAGGCTGAAAGTTAAAGGGTGGAAAACAATACTCCATGGAACAGGAACCTGATAAAAAGCAGGGGTAGCTATCCTCCTTGGAGATCAAGTGGATTTCAAACAAACACTGATTAAGAGAGACAATGAAGGACACTGCATCCTTGTAAAGGGAACAATCCAAGGGGAAGATGACAATCATAAACATATATCCACCAAACACTGGTGCATCCAACTATATAAAACAAATAATAATGGACATGAAAAATCAAATAAGTACTAATACAATAGTAGTGGGGGAATGTCAGTACCTCACTGTCACAAATATATCAACTAGACAAAAAATAAGCAATGAGCACTAGAATTGAATCAAACTCTTGAATGAATGAACTTAACAGATGTTTACAGAGTCTTCCACCCCACAAAATCAGAATACACATTCTTCTCAGCTGCACATGGGTCATTCTCCAAAATAGACCACATACTCACATATAAAACATGTTTAAGTAAGTGCAAAGGAATTGAAGTTATCCCCTATATATTATCAGACCATAGTGCGATGAAATTGGAGATCCTTAGTGAAATAAACTGCAAGAATTTCATAAACACATGGAAATTGAACACACTTCTGAATAACCAATGCATCACAGAGGAAATTAAAGAAAAAATCAGACAGTTCAATGACAATTAAATGACAATAACAGTACAACATATCAGAATCTATGGGACACAATGAAGCAGTCTTACAAGGAAAATTCATACCAGTAGATACTCATATTAGGAAAACAGAGCGAGCCAAATTAAACAACCTGATGCTGAACCTCAAGCTTCTAGAAAGAGAACAGCAGGACAAACCCAAAGCTCATACAAGGGAGGAAATTATAAAGATCAGAGCAGAAATCAATGCAATGGAGACTAAGAGAATGATACAAAAAAATCAATGAAGCCAAGAGTTGGTTCTTCTAAAGCATCAACAAAATTGACAAACCCTTAGCCAACCTTATCAGAAAAAGGAAAGGCCCAAATCCATGCGATTAGGAATGAAAAGGGTGAAATTACAACAGACCCAGCAGAAATCCAGAGGATTTTCAATACCTGCTTCAAGAACCTATATGCCAATGAGATGGAAAACACAGAAGAAATGGACAGATTCCTAGACATGTATGAATTACCAAAGTTGAATGAAGAAGACCTAAAAACTCTATAAACAACCCAATATCAATCAATGAAATTGAAAACATAATTAAAAACTTACCAACCAAGAAAAGCCCGGGTCCTGATGGCTTCACTGCTGAATTCTACAAGACATTCAGAGAGGAACTACTTCCACTACTGTTTAAACTCTTCAATGAAATTGAAAGGAGAGCAATACTCTCAAATTCATTCCTGGAAGCAAGCATCACCTTGATCCCCAAAGCAGAGAAAGACCCAATCAAAAAAGAGAACTATAGGCCAATCTCACTAATGAACATAGATCCAAAAATCCTTTAATACGGTACTGGCAAATAGAATGGAGAAGATCATCAAGAAGATCATACACTCTGACCAAGTGGGATTCATCCCAGGGATGCAGGGATGGCTCATCATACACAAATCAATCAATGCAATACACTATATCAATAGCACCAAGGACAAAAACCATATGATCATCCCAAGAGATGCAGAAAAAGCATTTGAGAAAATCTAACATGCATTTATGATAGAAACCCTACAAAAAATTGGAATAGATCGTCTCTACCTCAATCTGATGAAAGCCATCTATGAAAAACCAACAGCCAATATCATACTAAATGGTCAAAAACTGAAATCCTTCACATGAAAATCAGGGACAAGACAAGAATGTCCACTATCACCACTCCTGTCCAATATAGTCTTGGAAACTTTAGCCACAACAATTAGAGAAGAGAAAGAAATAAAAGGAATAAAGATAGGAAATGAAGTCAAACTGTCTTCATTTGCTGATGACATGATACTCTATATAGAAAGCCCCAAGAACTCTACCAAAAGTCTTTTAGACTTAATAACCAAATTCAGTAAAGTAGCTGGGTACAAGCTCAACACACAAAAATCAATAGCTTTCCTCTACATGAACAACAGACTCACTGAGAGAGAAATAAGGCAAACAATTCCTTTCACAATAGCATCCAAAAAACTGAAATACCTAGGAATCAGCCTAACAAAAGAAATCAAAGACCTCTTCTCTGAAAACAATAGCACTCTGAAAATAGAGATTGAAGATGATATCAAAAAATGAAAAGACATCCCGTGCTCTTGGGTAGGAAGGATCAACATAGTGAAAATGGCCATACTTCCAAAACTTCTATATACATTCAGTGGAATCCCAATTGAAATCCCAGCAGCATACTTCACCGACCTTGAGAAAACAATCCAAAAATTCATTTGGAAAAAGAAGAGACCTAGACTAGCAAAAGCAATTCTAGGCAACAGAGACATGGCAGGGGGTATCACAACCTGCAACTTGAAACTATAATAAAAAACTACTGTGATAAAATCAGCATGGTACTGGCAAAGAAACAGACCTGAGGACCAGTGGAACAGATTAGAAGATGCAGAAACAACTCCAGACACACTCAGCCACTTCATCTTTGACAAAGGAGCCAAACACTCTCACTGGAGGAAAGATAGCCTCTTTAATAAATGGTGCTGGAGAAATTTGGTTTCAACTTACCAAAGAGTAAAACTAGACCTATATCTCTCACCATGCACTAAACTAAAATCTAAATGGATTAAAGATGTAAATAAAAAAACAAACACAGAACTGGCTGGAACAGAGGTTAGGTAGAACTCTTGAAGACATTGGGGTAGGAAAAGACTTTATGAACAGAACCTCAGTTTCCCATGAACTAGCATAAACAATCAACAAGTGGGATCTCTTTTTTCTAAAAAGCTTCTGCACAGCAAGAGAAACCACCAGCAGTGTGAAGAGACAACCCACAACGTGGGGAAAAAGTTTCACCGGCAGTCCCTCAGACAAAGGTCTACTATGTAGAATATATAAAGAACTTAAAAAAATCAGACCTCCCAAATTTAAAGACCCAATCCAAAAATGGGCATCTGAACTGAACAGACATTTCTCACACAAAGAAGTAGACATGGCAAATAAACATATGAAAAAATGTTCAACATCACTAGTCATTCGAGAGATGCAAATGAAAACAGTGCTGAGTTTCCACCTCACCCCAGAAAGAATGGCTGCTCTCATGAAATGAACCATTAACAAATGCTGGCAGGGCTGTGGGGAAAGAACCCTACTCGCCTGTTGGTGGGAGTGTAGACTGGTGCAACCACTGTGGAAATCAGTATGGAGATACCTCAAAGAACTAGGACTGAAAGTCCCATTTGACCCAGCTATTCCTCTGCTGGGTATCTTCCCCAAAGAATTAAAAGAATCATACCACAGTGATATATGTGCATCCATGTTCATAGCTGCACAATTTGTATTAGTTAAAAGTTGGCAGCAGCCCAATTGCCCATCAACTGGAGACTGGATAAAGAAAATGTGGTTTTTTTTAAATGGAGTACTATTCAGCCATCAAAAATGAGAAATTAGAGACATTTATAGCTAAATGGATGCCCTTTGAGGCAATACTCTTTAGTGAAATAGATAGGACACACATGTGTATATACCAAATAGTTTCTCTGGTGTGAGAAACTGAAAGTGTAAATAAGGACTGAAAGGTGTAATAGATGATGTGAAAAAGGAAGAAAAGGGACAAGGGAGGGGGAAAAGGGAGGTGTAGGGGAAAGGAAAGAAGGGAATGGAATCAATGTGAAAAAATTAAAAAATGGAAACAAAGTCTTTGTAAATAGGGAGCGGTGGAGGGGTTGAAGGAGGGCAGGGGAATGGGGAAAAAAATAAGAACTAAGAGAGATTATGTAAAATCGCAAATTTCCAATGATGAATGTCATTATATTGTATACCTAAATTGTACCAATAAAAGTAATTATAAAAAAGACATCTGAATTTTTCCTTACTGTTATGGGTACTTTTTAACATTTTGAAGACTATATGAAGTCTAAGTTCATTAAGTATGATAAACATAAAGTTGGTATTTTTTATTCCTGTCTTCTCTGTAATAGTGAAAAATATAAATATTTATTTTTTTGAAAGAAATAATCAGGATTAGCTTGTTTCCCATTCTTCTTCACCTGTGAGTTTGGCTCGTAAATCTTGCTTCCAGCTTTATAACATCTCTTTTGCTTTTTTGTAGCCAATAAGCAGCCAGTATGTAGTTTTCCCTTTACATGGATTCTCCAGCTTTCTTCCTTTAGTTTTTTTTTTTTTTTTGGTACCCAGGATCAAACTTGGGACCTGGTGCTTGTGAGGCAGGTGGAGAACCACTGAGCTAAATCCCTGGTGATCTCTCCTTTAGTTTTTTATATGCCGTGAGCTGCCCTATGCAAGATTTTCACTTCTAATATTACATATGAGACTTTACCCATATATACTTCACAAGAAGGCTGTTTCTTCTGAGATCTCAAATTTCACTGCTTCTTTGGTTGCCAGCTTCTGTAGCCATCTTTTAATTCCTCAGGGTTTCTTTACTCCTGACCTTCACCAAACCTTTTAGGGTTTCTTTGCTGCTTCTTCTCTTGATCTCTACTTGTTTCCCTACTTAGCTTATATGTGCTGGTCTAATGTTTCAGCTAAACAAAACAAAACAAAATTTATTCTTCATATTTGGACTTCTGCCTTCAGAGGTTTGCTTCAGAAAGTCAATTTTGTGGATTCAGTAAATGTATCGGGTTGCAAATATAGTGAGTAGGCCTCCGTCCAAATAGTCCTTTCTGTTGTTCTTAATACCTTGGTCCATGCTAACAATCTTCTTTTTATTTTTTCTTAATATCTTAGAGTTCCTAGAATGAACTTATGTGGAGTCTGGGCCTCTAAGTACATACTACTCATAGTCATGATAATGTTTCTCTTTTGATTTGAGGCCTTTTGGGTTACTTATATATGGACACCTGGGTTAGACCATAACAGAAAGGGCATGTGACGCTCTTTCCGTGGTAGCATTTTAGCCCACGTAACTTTTTGTTTTCTTAACCTTCTGAATACTACTGGTAGGATTTCTTCAGTCTAGCCACACAGAACCAGTTGTTCAAGACTGCGGCTTCAGGCATCAGTACAAATAAGTATGTTGGTAATACCAATAGTCAGCCCCATAACTTAGTAGGAAAAATTTTTAGAAAAGATTAGTAACAGCATTTATTACTTTGCTACTGAGAACAGTCTCAATTGAAGATTTTTCATTTAGCAAGTGGCATAAAGCATGCTGTTTTCTTTCTAATGAATATTTTCTAAAAATAGAACTTCACTGTAGTTTGACATTGCTCATCATGTTTCTATCTTGTTAACCTGAATTTTATGTCTCTGTGATAAAAAGGGAAAAAAGTGTGCTGCATTTTCCCTCTTAAGTCTGAATCATAACAGATTTGTGTATAAGAAGCATATACTATATATATAAATCTTGCTGTATTTGATCTTGAAATACCAAATCAAAATGACAGGGATCTGAAGTTATAGTTTGAACTATTAAAATGAATTATTTTAAATAAGTATAGCTATCTTTTTATCTTGGATATCATTAAATTCTTGGTTCTTAAAATACCACATATATGCTACACAGATTTTGCTGTTTATATAATACTGGTGGCTACTTTTATCACTTGTATGTATTCCTCTACTGGAATGCATATTTCTTTTATATTAACAGGTTTTTGTATCTAGCAGAGATTCTTTCACATGTTTAGTTCATAATCTAAAATTGTCTTGTAGCTTTAGCATTTGTTGCACTCACACCCGCTTGTATTTAAAAGAAAGGGTAGCCATATTACTATGCCTTGCTTCCTTCTACCTATCTCAAGGGAATAGTCTTCCCTTTCTCCCTTCTAAGGCCAAGTTCCCTAAGGCCTATACCTCCATGCAGTGGGTGTCAGTTGCCAGTACTTCCTGCCTTCTCTTGTATCCTGCTTTGACTGCTTCCATCCACTGGCTTCTTCCCATTTGCCTCAGTAATCCCTATATTTCTCTCTAAATACATAAAGGTTAAGTCAATAGTTGTTTTCTTTTTGTGGGTCTGATTTCCTTTCTTTTTGTACTATCATTTTACTTTATTTCTGACTTTTACCCTAAAATTTCTCATGAAAATGTGCCTTAAGCACGGTTCAGTTTTTACGCCTTTTTAATCTGGCTTCTGTCTATCCTTTAGTTTCTTTAGACTTGGAAAACCTGAACTGTGCTTTTCACACATGTCATGATTGCTCATCGTGTAGCTATTGGGTAAATGAAAGCCATTCCAAGAAACTAGCACATTTAAAGTCACTGTTGACCTCTTGCTGGCCACGCTCATGGCCTTTTTTTTTTTTTCACTTTTTCTGTTTAGCCAACTGAAACACTTCATTTTCTAAGTCTTGCTCTCCTTCTAATAAATTTCTTTGATTTATCTATATTTCTATGACACTGTCCTTTCTGCTTCATTTCTTTCCACTGACTGTTTCCTTCACTGGTTCTTTTCTGGATAAATAACTTTTCATGTAGATGTAGATGTTTATCGAAGTTCTCAACCCTCCTCAATGTCATTTCTTCAAAGTGATGTATTCTGATCTTACGCCTTTAGCATTTGGCTCCCAGATCTCTACCTGAAATCCCTTCTGTGCTCCAGATTTGATTGTCAGTATTCTGGATGTTTCCCTGTGAATGCCCCTTTGCTGTCTCAGGCTCACTGTGACACAAGTCTTGTATCTTCAGTCATGTTCTACATTTTTTTGTAGTTTCATTTTTTTGTGTGAATGGGGGCAGTGGTGATGGTGGGAGGTAGTGACTGTTTGAGACCAGGAAAGAGCACTGGAGCTCAACTGTGCATTTGGAGATTTTCAGATCAACTATTTGCATTTAATCCCAGGTGTCAGTCTGCTTTAAGTAGTGCCTTATGCCTTCAGATCCTAAGCTTTTTCAGATTAACTGTGGGATGGTTTCCTTTATGATTACAGTCTTGTTTTTCAGACAATTGGATGAAAGTTTTCTCTGCTCAGTTACTATACCTCCATTTACCTTTGAACATTTACCTTTTCTGAAATTTCTTTACTTTTATAGCTTTCCTTACTCATACATGTTACTACTACATAACTTTTTTTTAATTCAGATCAGCAATTTTCACTTTTTTTTTTCCTCTGACATATATGGTGGATGACTGTCTTGGAGGATCTATGATCAGGGACAATTACTTGATACACTCCATATCTTTTTATCATAACTTATATAAAGATGAAAAGCTATGAAAGCAACATCATGGAAATAACCTTGATTCTATTTCATTCTTTCGTTTGGTAGGGTCTCATGTTACCCACACTGTCTTAAACTCAAGGGCTCAAGCAATATTCCCAGGTAGCTGGAACCACATACATGAGCTTCCATGGCAGTTTTTAAAAGTGAAATTTCAGTTTTTTAACTAACAGTAGTAAAGACATGGGCATATCATGGTATAAAAGTTACAGTATTTGTTGTACTGAGCTTAAGCAGGGCAAAATAGTTTATGGCTCACCTTCTTTCCTACTCTCATTCTCTAGTGAAATATAATTTGTGATAAAGATGTAACATTATTTTTCAAACAAAATTACTCTAACAATAGAGGATAAATAATTCATCCTTACACCTTAACATTAATGATAAAATCCATTAAAAATATTGTGACAGGGCTGGGAATTTAGCTCAGTGGTTCCACTGCCTGCCTTGCAAGCACAAGGTCCTGAGTTTGATACCCGGTACCAAAAAAAAAAAATTTGTGACAAATGTGTGTCAATAGTTACAATGGTGTTAAACCTCACCACAAACTAAATCTGTTATGTTAAAGATAATTAGTGATTTTGATTTAAAATTGTAGCATCATTGCAACTATAACTCAAGATAGCAGTAATAAATTCAGATAAAGTATTTTTCTCAAAATTGAATTTCAACTGTTGGTGGGAATTTCACCTACTGGCAAATTTGTCAATATGTGGCAGCCAGATGTCTTACCAGAACACTAGAATTCTCTAGTAAGTGGCTGGTTTTAGTTTATGAATGTCAAATCTTAGTAACTGTTAATAATTAAAGTAATAGTCATACTCATGATGACAGAATAAGAAATTGTTTGCTTTTACCCTGTGGTGACAGGAAAGACATTAAGTGGATGGATGTCAGATGGAGATATTCACTAGAAGAACACTTAATGCAGTTTTCATTCTGAAAACATTCACTTGTAGTAGGGATTTTCATGGCAAAGAGAGCAAGGAGTAAATAGTTTTGGAGTAGGAATTGCATTGTACATAGATATACTGTAGTATGAGAGAGAAAGTATGGTAGTTGAGTAGGGGGGAACGAATGAGAATGTATATGCTGACATTAGGCAATCCTAGCATTGTGAATGGCAAGAGATGAAATTAGAGGTCACATGGGCTAGATTCACTAGAATCTTGAATCCATCCAGGGAGTTTGACAGCAGTGCACAACCGTTGGAAGACTTTAAGAATGATCGTATTTGACTTCAAAGAGATTTCTCTGGCTTTTGAATGGGCAGTAGACTGGAGGGGGTGGGCAACAGAAATGAAAGAACAGAAACTGGTTAGTCACTACAGGCACTTTTCTAGGGGAGAGATCATGTCCTGATGTTTTGTCTGACTTTAACAAGTTTTTATAGTTTATAGAAAATGGAAGAATGCAGATAAAGCATGGCCAATTTCATGGTCCTGTTTAAGCATCCAGATGGAGATAAATGTCTGGTTGATAATGAAATATACTGATCCATAGTTTAGAAGTCTGAGCAGAAAATACAAATCTGATTAGTTGTATTTGATTAATGACATCTGTGAAAAGTAAGAGCTCATAAAAAGTACGTGAAACTAATGTAGGTCTATACTGGAAATCAGAGGAATGTGGTACATAAGCCCAAAAAGGTGATCTGTAATAAGTGGAGAGGATATATTTGGAGAAGAAAGGAAATCTCAGACTTATGTCATGAAAGCCAAAGGAAGAATGATATTTATAGAGATTTAGCCTCACATTCTTTAGACACATCATATAATATCAGGACAGAAAAAAAAAGTCAATTGAATTAGTAAGGAGAGTGTCTCTGAGAGATAATAGTCAGAGCATGATTGGGGAAAAAAAGTCAGATTGCAGGGATTTAGGAAGTGTTTGGGAAGAAAGAGACAAAAGTTGGTGGGGGTTAGTAACTCCTTTTTAAAGAAGTTTATAGTGAAAAGAGAGGAGATGACTGTCTCTGCACCCATACTTTTATGTGGTAGAGGTTTGCAGGGAGACAGATGAGCAATGGAGATTCCTGAGGAGACAACAAGGGTTATGAGCTGGTGCCTGGTTGAAGTATTAGCTTTGGGAAATATACTCTTTCATCCTTTCATGTATGGTTAGTGGAGGAAGCAGGACAGACACTGCTGCCACAATGCAAGTAGAGAGGAGAGGCTCAGTCAGGACTGAGGAAATGCCTCTATGAACAAGAAGGCAGAGAACCAAGGTAGTGAGTGGCGTAGTAAGCATGCTCAACTGGTTTTAGCCTATCGGTGACTTGGGCTTGCATTTCCCAGGAATACTTTTCCAAATCTACTTTATTTTGGGAGTCCAAATCTAGCTCCACCTTTGAGGTCCACCTTCTGCTCTTTACCTCCTCTCTCATGTTCCTGAGGTCATCGCCCAGAATTTATCCACTGTCCTTACTTTACCTAGGAGAAGCAATGTCTCTACTCATCATCAATACCAATACCTCCCCTTTATAGAGGTATTAGAGACTATTTATAGAGTCTCTTCCTCTTAACACTTTTTGCTCATCTTCTGGAATCTGTCATCCCTTCCTTTCCACTAAGTATAGAGCTGACCCTCAAAACAGGAACAAAAAAACACTTCTATCTTGGAACTTAAGTATCATCATTTGTCATTCTTCCTATTTAAAATCTCTCAAAAGGCTTCCTTTCTGTTTAGTGACCTTTCCTATTTCTTTGCAACCTCACACTGAGTTTAGGACTATCTTCATGAATTTCTGAAGGATTATGACTATATCTCATGCAGTCCTAGGGATTATCTGCAGTCCTCATTCCTGTAGTTATTCCAGCAAATACTTAAGTGCCTCTTATTTTCAAGCACATTTGAGTGTGTCAGAGGTACTTTAATGAGTAAAACACACTTTTCTGCCTTTTTGAAGTTCATTTTCTCAAGCAAAAAACAGATGTTAAATGGGGTGTGTGTGTGTGTGTGTGTGTGTGTGTGTGTGTTTACCAGCAAGTACAAGGAAAAAAATTAAATAGAGGGATAGGCAACTTTGAAGTAAAGAGGGTTAATAATTTAGGTATAGATGGAGGCATCATTAAATGAAGTCTGGAGGATGTGAGGGGGTGTGAGTCCTATAACTATCTGGAAAAGAACATTCTAAGCAAAGAGAAAAGTAAATGGAAAATTCCTGAAGTAGGAGTGTGCCTAATGTTTTTGAAGATCCCTGAAGAGGATAGCCCTCTCCTTTGTGGACCTGGCAGTGACATTTGGCATCCTTCACTCCCCTGTGTTTGCAAGTATTCTTTGTCCTTTGCCTTTGGAGTCCAGTATTCTGGAAGGAATGACCTGGTCTGCTTTTGGCCATTTCCATCTCTTTCTCTGATTTCTCTGCTTTTTTTAATGCCTGCCTTTCAGTATTTTTGCTTTAAAAAGGTCTCTTTCATTGCCCCACCCCCACCCCTCCCACTACACACAGTGTATTGCCAGTTGCATCCTTTTACTTGTTTACCGGACAGGTCAATTTGTGGACCAAAATTTAACATGTTCAACATCTAAGTAGTATATTGCCCTGAATCCACCCCCCACCCAAAAACCCTAATTCTCTGCTTTCTATTTCCATTTCTTGGCTTAACTATTCGAATAGATGCCAAATGTAGAGAACTCAGTCATCTGTGACTGTTCTCCCTCACTCTCCACTTCTAACTGGCTGTCCTATGAACCTTATCCTGCATCCTCTGTACTCCATTCGACTTTACCCACACCCCTGTCATAGTAAACATACTTTAGACTTTTGTGCCTGAGAATGTTATACCTTAAATCTAGAATGTTCTTCCCAACTTTTAGAAGGAAGTTCAGATGTCACCTCCTTTATGCAGTAGTTTGTCACCATTCCCAGTCGAATTAATTATGTCCTTCATTGTGTACATACCTCTTCCAAACCCTACACTGATAGACTGATGAGTATTTTACAAGACTATAAGCTCCCTGAAGGCCAGAATGAAGTCTTTTTAATCAGTGTACCTAGTACTTTCTTCTATTTCCCTGTGTTGAGCATGTAGTGAAGAGAGTAGACAGGTAAATTTGGACAATGGGTACTGCATTACAACACCCCAAGTATGAAGGGAAAAAATTAAAAGTTCTCAAGATGCATATTTCTTCATCAATAGCATTCATACATTATATGCATAATACTGTACTAACATCTCTGAGAGGAGCTGGAATCAATATTTTGCTCATGTTTACTTGAATCTTGAGTGCTTTCATTCTGCTGAGTCCTTAGAACAATGGTTGGCTGACTCCTTAGACAGTGGTTGCCAGGCGGACATGAGACCCACCTAATGAAGGCCTGTGGCAGGGCTGAACTCAATTGTTGTCTAGGCTGAAGGGAAAGAACATCTGTTTTAGATCAAAATTAAGATTTTAGTTAATACAAATTTTACTGTAGGTGTTTATGTTGAATAGCACTGTTCTGCTCATTTTTGTTTCTAAACTTAGAAACAATTTTTTTCTTATGAGAGTATTTTAGTTACAAAAAAAAAATCTAAGATTATGAGGGGAATATTAGACAACTGAAATATTTGAGGAAACTAAAAAATCTTTGGCAAATGTACATACAGAGTTCTAGAAGAGCAAAAATGCTGAAAATTGAGAGGAAAGAAAAACAACTGATTTTTAAAAATTATAACTCTAGAAGTTTAAATGTGAAGGCTTTCATTAGTTTAGCAAGATGTATCATCCTCACTTGGAAAGGAAAGAATTATGCTTTGAAAGGAATTGTAGAATAAAAATAATAGTTGAGTCAGTAAAATAAATATTATATGTGACAGAAATGATTTGCCTTAAGGTTTTAATGATATCAAAAACTGTCATCTCCATGTTCTCTTTAATTTTCTTTTTTTTTTTTTTACAGACCAATGCTCCAATTTTAGAGTACTCTTGTGAATCTCTACAGTGTTTTAAGGACATTTATAATATTTTAATGAGCACCACATAGGTCAGTGCTGTTAGTGACTGTGCAGAATGAAGTCATTCATATTAGTTATAGAAATGAATTATGATTTTATTTACTTCACGGTGTTAGTTCATTTTGACCTAGAGAGGAATATGTTTGGAAATTACAACAAAAAAAAATGGAATGGTCAAAGGACAAAATATGTGTTTGATATATATGAACACTTCCAGCCTATGAGCTGATGTGTCATCTGCCAGACTGAGAGACAGTTTATGCTGTGAAATGAGGAGAGGCCTCCTCTGACTTAAGGTGCTGGCTGTTAACTGTGAGAAGGTTGGGTGGGTGAGGTGGAGCAAGTAGGATCAAATTACAGTCAAAATCTACGTAAGGTGAAACTCTTCTAAAAGGCTGGCAGTATTACAAATGCAGAGCCTTACAAGTTACATTAAGGTCCTAATGTAGAAAAATGCTGTGTTTACTCAATCATACAACTAAGCCAGGGAACACACTTAAAATATTGCTTACTTGCAATCAGTTTGCTTGGTTAGGAGGTTCTAAACATTTTCTCAGCCTTTCACATGCTAAATTTGATTAGTGGTTAGTGGAATGCTCCTTTAAGCTGTTTTGAATATGGATTAAAACATGGAACGGAGTGAATAAATGACATTACAGTTATGGGGCTCTTGCTTTCTTGTTGATCAGCTTCTTAACAACATTTTATCATGTGAACCTACAGTACCCTAAGGTGGTTTTACCTTTGGTGTTCTTTTTCTGACTCACACTTGAGTTTCTTTTCATAAGGACTCAGAGGATGGCAGATGACAGATACTGTTGGATGTGCATTCCGTTTCCAAGTATGTGAGCCAGCATGTTTGGAAGGGAGGGTGAGTTGGCACAGTGGCCTAAAGCTTTTTGGAATCTTGGCTGAGCATGAGGTGGGATGCCAGCATGCTCTTTGCTGTAGCAGCTTGATTTTTCCTCATGTAGAGCAGACATGAATGTGAGTTTGCTTTACCTGTAACTTAATTATGAGCAGGCAAAATGCACCTTTCCCAACATTTAATGTCTGCAAATAATGAACATATTTTGTTTCAATATATGTCAGGACTTCCTGTTTTACCATGAAGGGATCACATGGGGCTTTTCTCTGAATTGTAGCACCATGTTACTATCTTTCTTGATCTTCTTAAAGAACACTTTTAAATAATGTGGATTAACACATACAGATGTGATGAGGCCTGAGCTGGGCATGGTGGCACATGTGTGTAATCCCAGCACTCTGGGAGGTTGAGGCAGGAGGATTGTGTGTTTAAGCTCAGCTGGGCAATGATGAGGTGGTCGATTTAGGTTTGATTTTTTAAATATACTATCCATTAGCTTTACAATAGTAATGGATAAATGTAAATAAACATGATCTGACCTTTTACTTGTCTCCACTTACCCTCTTCTCACTTCTGCATCCTAACCTCCAGTCACAGTAAACTCCTTAGAATCTGATACCTTCCTAAACACACACACACACACACACACACACACACACTCACACTCTTCACATAATCACTTAGTCACTTTTACGTTTCCTTCAGAGGCTACACTTCCTCTAGGAAGCATCCCCCTTTTACTTCTTCTCCCCTCACCTCTACCCAGTTGGGGGTGATTAGTTCTGCTCTGGGTGCCTGTTTGTGCTGTACTTTTCCCTTTGCAACATTCTCTACACAGCTTTGTTCAAGTCACAGTGACTGTTCACAGTGGATCATAAACCACACAAAAGAACAGAAGCTGTCAATCTGGTTTACAAATGTTTCCCTGGTGTCCAGCACAGAGTCTGTCATGTAATAGCTTATCAGTCCATCTATGTTATTTTTAAATGATGATCCTCATTATTTTCTATTTTGTTTTCAGATTCCCCAATGTGAGGACAAAAGGAACCGTACTGAGAAGTTCATCTCTCTTTCAACACTGGAAGATCCCAAAAAGCCAAGTGACCTTTTCAGTTCTACTTCAGATAGCAAAGCAGGAGAAAGTGACAAACAACCAAAAGAAAGCTTTTTTCACTTTCTTGGTAACTTGTTCAATATCTCAGGAAAATCATCTTTTGGTGAAGTTAAGCAATCTTCTTTCAAAGATGACCATGATAAAACTGAGCAAGATTTACAGATTCATTGTGACAGTCATGTGGAAGATAGCAAAAGAGAGAAGGAGGTTTTTAGTGGCTCACTGGGAATCCAGGTGCTTCCAACAGAAGAAAAAGAGTTCAACTCAGATGAACTCTCAGATGCCTTTTCTTTGGATACAGCACAAGACAGTGAACAGGAAAGCACTGATTTGCTCAAGTAAGTGTAATATTTAACTGAGCCAAAAAATTAGGCTTTTCAACCTAGCTTTTCAGCCTAATTTCTAATCCTTATTAATTAGAGAGACTGGAAAAAATATTCTCTAATATCTGTGCTGCAGATTGTATAATTTGGAAGCATGTTTTAGAAATTTACCTGGAAATATACATCGAGAACCTTAAAATGTGTACAGTTATTTCTGATGATGTACAAAGATATTTAGTGAAACAGTATTCATAATAACATCATTGGAAACACATATCTAACAGAAAAGTGGCTAAATTATACAACTATAATACAGAATTGTCTCAAGTAATGGTATGTAAAATGTGTGTTCCCTGCAACCACAGTTATCAGCATTACTTGGGAATCATTAGAAATATAGGTGATATAATTCAGACCCACTGACTCAGCATCTCTTAATTGAATGGGGTCCAGCAGTCTCACAATTTCTTCAGGTAACTTTGCACACTTTCATTTGAGAGCCAGCATTGTGAAGGAATTTAAAATGGTAGAGAATTGGGTGGGATGGAAAGTTTGCAGTTTTTCTTTCTGTTTTATTAGGTTTATTTGGTAATGAACCATAGAAAATGACAGAGGATACTGTGCCTTTTAATTCTTGTTAGTAAAGCCTTCTTTGTTAATAGAATCATTGGTGGTGAACCTATGGCCCTCGTGCTGTAGCAGGCTATTTGTATCATTAAAAGCTCTAAAAGGTTTGCCATCACTGGAACTGCTTAAGGCAATTGTCCTGAACCATCTCAGCAAAGAAAGGTGATTCTAAATGAAGGAAGAAGGGAAACAACAACTGGATTCTCAGCTTGACTGAGATACAAGTTTCCTCCAAACCTGACTTTGGAAATCTCACAGTCTATCAGACTTCGGATTAGACTTTTAGTGATGTCCTATTCTCAAATATCAATTAAATTATAATTTAAAAGTTGAATCCTATTTGGCAGCTGTTTATTTTGATATTTAGTTTAAGGACTGCTCACAACTGACTTTATAAGTTACTTAATATACTTAGAAAATTATTTACTAATTCTTGCATTTTAAATTTTCTAGTTGATTTGGTTTTATGATATGAATTTACTAAGAAGAATATTTTTAAGTTTGTTATTCAGATTATGAGAGTATATTATGGGGTTTTTTTTTGGTACCGGGGATTGAACTCAGGACCTTGCACTTGTGAGGTAGGCGCCTGAACCACTGAGCTAAATCCCCGGCCCTATGAGAGTATATTAAATGTGAAATGTTATTTAAAACTAAGCTTATATTTTTGAAATTACTAGATTTGTTTCACATATAAAAATTTCAAATTATGTATAGGGAAGAGTGAATTAACTAAAGTTTTGCATTGCCTTTCTAATGAAAAAATGATGCTGCTTTTTTTCTTTAGAAGTCTTTATAATCAGAGAGTATTAAAAAAGGTTGATGGTTTTAGACAAATTAATAATCATTGCTATACAACATTGTTCATTACCATACTGTCATTTTCTGTGGTTACCATCAGTGGCATTTTAAAAATTTAAACAAGTTATAACCTATTATTCAAATCTAATTAAATCATCAAAATGCAATATAAATGATTTAATCTTAATTAAAAATAACATCTTTCTAATTGTTTTTATATGTAGTTCACTGTGGACATTTTATTTTTAATATTCATAATAAAATTGGATAGGTACATAATTTAGATTGCTCTCAGTATATTAACTCATGCTTTTGTAAAACTTATATAGCAAGCTACTTTATTATTGTTTAATTTCTATGTTACATTTTTATATTTTTCACAGGCTCATATCCACCATAGTGTGAAGCTCTTTTGTCAAAGCTCTCCTTAAAAATTTAGATTATTCAAACTTTTCTTTATGTAGAAAAAATTAGAAGCCTTCCCCTCTATGAGAGAAAATATGGTTAACAATAAATTGAAAGGAAATAAATCTTTTTTTTTTTTTTTTTTAGGTTTTTTGAGACAGAGTCTCAGTATGTAGTTCAGGTTGCCCTGAACTCACTGTGTAGCCCAGGCTGGCCTCAAACTCATGGCAGTCCTCCTGCCTCAGCCTCCAAAAAGCTGGGATTATAGGTGTGCACCACCATGCCCAGATCAAAAGGAAATAAATCTTCATGTTAAAAAATAGCTTAATCTTATTTTCCTAATAAAAGGTACTTTTGCTACAAGGCTAGTTATTATTTGCAGGCAGCTATTATAGAATTTTCTTTGAAAAATGACACATCTTTGATTGCCTTTTGTAACATCAGGTGTTTCAGATTTATCCAGCTTAGAACACAATGATATTAAAGAGAGGTTTAATAAACATTCACATGAACAATAGTTATACCCTGGGCTGCCATCCCTAAAAACTTCGGGTTTTCAAAACATATGCCTATTTCCTCAATATTTGCAATTTCTAAGTATTTTTTGAAATGTCTTAGTATTTCTTAAGTACTTTTTTCTTACTATTACTTGGGTCATACACCTTTCAGATACAGAAAAGCTATGCATAATTAATTACACAATACATGAACTGAATACTCCATTTTATTCATTCAGCTTGTGAAAAATGCATTTTTTAAATTTCTCATCTACAGCTGATTTTTGAAATTATACATATTAATATTGACATCTTATTTTAAAAATTAAAAATTAAAAAAATAAAATGACACTTTCATATTATTATTCAGTTGTGGTCACTCACCTATAACCTATGAAAGAATGGCATAAAATATAGACAATATTTGCATGACTAACCTTTTAAAAGGTTGGTGTAGCTCCTTAGTAACTACAGGGACTAATTATAATGCATGAAACTGAGCTTATAACTTTGATGTTCAGTGCTTTAAACATGATAATTGTTTAACATTAAAAATATATATTTTAGTTACAGATATATAACATTTCCATGTAGGGTACCACAGAAGATTATCTGGCTAGAAATTTAAACTAGGGCATTTAAATCTATTTGATTATTGTAGTTGAAGATATTCAGAAAGCCTGAAAAAATGTAAAATATTGATTCCTCTCTCTGTATTCTAAAACTAACAAAAAGCATTATTAAAGTAAGTTGAAATTTAGTGGGCTTTTTTTGTGGTTTATTTTATTTGAGTCCTTTCAGATCAAAGTTGGAATGGCTCAGGAAGAAATGCTGTGAGATCTAGTCAGGAGGGAGTTGGCAGGGAGAGGACCCAAAGTTACTATATCTAAAGAATAAAATTATAATCTTTAGGACCCAGAGTTACTGTATCTAGAGAATAAAATTATAATCTTTATTTCTATTTCATACTGTAGTTGACATCATAAACATTTTTTGAGTATCTTTTAAGAATTATATTAGTGATCTTTAGGTGAGAAATTTGCAGTCTATTGATAAAATCTCTTGCCTTTATTAAGATTTTTCAATTCTGGCAGTTATATTTTCTGAATGATCTATGTATTTTGATATGTAATTTCACTAATAACTAGTTCATCCATATGTATTTTTGCTTTCTTACATATTTTACAGGAAGATTACAATATCCAACTTTTGACTCATCTTTCTTAACTCTTTAATCAACCAGAAACTTCATGCAGCAGCTAAATCACTTTCCTAAGGGAAAGCTTTTCTCTTTTCTTCTTTAGCTGTTTTACAATAGACAGTAAAAAACAAATGAATGTAACAGATAGTTTTTTACAACAATGATTTGGTAGGATTTTATGGGCTAGCAATATGGTTTTAAATGAATTTTTTTAGCTAAAATTCAAGAAATATTTAAGAGGTACTTTAGAATTGAAGTTTTTGTATGTCAAAGGAAATTTACCTTGTTTTATCATGTAGGCAGGTCTAGCATTTTTAATGTCATTGATTTAAAAATGAGGATAAAATGTATGTTTTTATATTGATAATTGAGTTTCTTATTCACATGGACTATGGAGTAACTTTCTGGTTAATGGTATGTTTAATATGAAAAAGTCAAGTAAAACACTCATTCAGTCTTACTGCCTGCATTTTTGTAGGCAGAACACTAAAGTATAACTTTATTTATTTACCTATTTATTTGTTTATTTTTGGTACCAGGGATTGAACTCAGGATCATGTGCTTCCCCGGCGGGCAGGGCACCACTGAGCTGCATACCCAGCCCTAAAGTGTAACTTTAGAATTTAAAATGCTTATACTCTTAAGTGAAATAAATAGGACACACATGTGTAAATACCGAATAGTTTCTCTGGTGTGAGAAACTGAAAGTGTAAATAAGGACTAAATGTATAATAGGTAATGTGAAATAGGAAGAAAAGGGGCAAAAGGGAAGGAAGTGGGAGGGCTAGGGGAAAGGCTAGAAGGGAATGGGATTAATATGAGAAAATGGAAAAATAGGAACAAAATCTTTGTAAATAGGGAGGAATGGAGGGGTTGAAGGGAGGGCTGGGCAAGGGTGAAAAATAAGAACCAAGAGAGACTATGTAAAGGTGCAAATTTCCAATCATGAATGTCATTATATTGTATACCTAAAATGTACCAATGATTAGAATGAATAATCGATAATGTAAAATAGGAAGAAAAGGTCCAAAGGGGTAGGGGCAGTGGGAGGGACAGGGGAAAGGAAAGAAGGGAAAGGAAAAAATGATGATAAATGGAAAAGATGGAAATAAAGTCTTTGTAAATAGGGAAGGGTGGAGGGCGTGAAGGGAGGGCTAGGAATGGGGAAAAAATAACAACCAAGATGCATTATATAAAGGTACAATTCCCAATGAGAAATGTAATTGTGTTGTATACCTACAATGTACCAATAAAAGAATTTAATACAAAAAAAAGAATTTAAAATGCTTTTTATATCACCTATAAAAATGAAGACATTAGTCTAAAATAGATTACTCAGTATCATTGCTTTACATAGTCATTAATTCACAGAAAGGTTTTAAACATACACCATTTTCCAGATCTTGGAATCTGAGGCATTTAAAATATACAAAGATGATTAAGACACAGTGCCTTCCTTCAGATAGCCACCAGGCTCTGGAGGAAAAAATAACTGCTTAGATATTTATAATTTACTATGGTAAAATGTTGTGTTCTGTGTACCCACATATCAGAAACTAAAAATCCATCTTAGTAGAAGGGATAGGTGTGTGAGGAGGAATGTTCATGAGCTGAGCCTCACAGGTTAAGATTAAGGTCAGTTTCTCTGGTGCTAGAATGAAAGGACAAGGAATGTTGTTTACAGAGGGCTACAAAACAGCATGGCTTGTATGAGAACTCCCAGAAGTAGATTATTCAAAGGAAGTTGGATACTGAGAGCATTAGTAAGTATATGCTGGGGTTGGTTCTCTATTCGTTGTAGGAATCCTTTTTGATTTCTGCATTTACCCAAGGAAGTTAATACTCATTACACGAGTTGAGTATTTGAAAAAGTTAACAAGAGAGATTTTAAAAGCAATTCTGTCATTGAGTGAGTTAATATATCCTATTTACTGTGGGCTGAACATCTTACCAGGTATTTTTCTTTAAAACCAACTATTGTGCTTCAAATTCATTTATAAAAGTAGAAGAAACTTGCTGTGATGCTCTGAAGTGGTAGAGAAATCATAATGGTGTGTATCTGTAATTGTGTGGTACCAATATGAGGAGCAAATTGAATGTGGTTTTTTTAGAGTCAAATGTTTTGAAATAAAAACTAGAAAGCAAGCATTGAAATTGTTATTCTCATGCTCTCTCTATTATCCACACAGCCAGAGAGATATGTAAGCAGGTGAGAAGGAATGGTTCTAAGGAGATCACTCATTCATGCTGCCTTGACATTCACATGCTGCTAGTGAAGTCTTAATTATTTTTTATTATATGTACTGCCGAAGTGAGTGCTTTGTTATTTTTAATAAAGATAATTTTAAAACATTCTACAGTTTCTTCCTCAGATGAGCACCTGTGAAGGAGAGTGGTACATGAAAGAATTACTTTAATTTCTGGAATTAATAGAAACTGTTACTATTTTTCCTGATACTCTCACACTGTTTCTTTTTGCAGGCAAATTGATGATAAACCAGGGAAGCCTTCAGTAACGTATGCAACATATCAAGGGCCCAGACAAATTAGGAAATATTTAAAGCAACAGCTCATATCAGAAACTGTGAATTCCTTAGACAGAGAAAATGAAAGTTCTGACTCTAGTACAAACACACACATTGGCCTTGGAAGTGAAGTAGAGACTGGGATAGTGCCATTTTCATCAGCTAGCACGGACATATCCATGAAAGCCTGTTTGCTTGGAGATCCATTAGAAGACTGTAATTATAGCGAAATAAATCTCAACACAGAAAGCCATCTGCCATACAACCCAGAACTGCTGAATGTTGTCTCTTTTATGGATGTTTTAAATAAAAATGATCCCAAGGGACCTGAGAAAAGTCAGTCATCTTTTTCTGTGACTAATTCCAGCTATGCTGTTGGAGAATCTGCCTCACAGCACCATTTAAGTTGCATACCAGTTTCTCAGACTGACAGAAATTTGATGTGTTCATTGTTTACAGCAAGTAAGGGTACCAAAGTTCACTGCAGTCCAGAATTTCAAAGGAAAAGTACAGCAGAAAATATGGTGAGAGAAAACTGCTCTGTGATGAATGATAGGACATTGGTGCAAAGGAAAGAGCACATTGAGCTTCAGAGACCTGCTGTTTCTGATTTCTCTTGTAGTAAACTTGGTGAGAGTGACACTACGAAACTGGAAACTACAAATTTGTCAAGTCTGAATAAATCAGTTATGCATGAAGATCTGCAGTTACCAGAGAATGAGTGTTCTGACAAGCAAACCATAGATAACTCATCAGCTCAGGCTGCCAATGATACCAGCACTATTTCTCTCCAGGGGCATGCTGTGACACACACAGAACTTGTAAATGAAGGAGTGAAAAATTTGGCCATGACAGAAGTTAAGCAAGAAACAGGTAGTGCCTCAGCTGATGAATCCACAATTCCAACCCATATAAAAACTCCAGAGGACAGAATTCAGTTATTATTCAAACATAGTGATGAACTGTTTGAAACAGAAGCTAAAAAACTTAATTTTGGGCTACATGACAAATCTTTTGGTATTATAAGAATAAATGAAAATGACCCCGCCTCTGTAAAATTCAAGAGTGAATCATCAGTTGTAGCATGCCTAGAAAATAAAATAGTGCCTGACCTGAATCTTGAATTTAATAGAAATTACAGTTCAGAATCTCCTCTTCACTCTGAGAATTTTCAACATGCCAAAGTATCGCCTGGTGATAAAACATCTCCTGGTCTTGACTGCAAAAAATCAACTTTTCATACTTTACCTTCTGCCTTTGTTTCTGGAACTAACATGCTGAGAAAGTGGGATCTCTCAGTTTTAAAGAATGAAGAGTCTTCTGTGCCTGCTGAAACTGAAGATGCCAACATTGTTATTTCCCATCAGCTTAGTAAGTGTCCAGAAGAAAATGTGGCAAACAATATTGAAGCTTCAGGCAGAAGGAGTCCTCCTCCCTTTCACCTTGAACATGAACCTAAAATTCTTGAATCCAAGGAAGTTCTTCCTGATAGTGAAAAATGCCAGTTTCCTCCAGGTCCTGAAACCTGCGGCACTCATTTAACTGGGATGGACCTGTTGAACTTTGAGACTGGAAACCTCTCTAAGGATCATAGCCACATTTCATTTCAAGACTCTAACAAAGAGTTAATGCCTTTAAACACTAAAGTGAATAACAAAATGATAGAGAAGTCCGGTTGTCTTTCTATGGAAACCAAAACTGATAACATTGCTAAAATTTTATTAAAATCTGAGATTGATGGTCAGAAAACAGCTCCTGTTGTTTCACATTACGGAAGAGGACAATCTGTATCCTTGTCAGGGATATCTGTTTCTCAGGTGGAGCCCAAAGACATTTCTCAGGGTAAAATTTCTTCTCCATTAGAAATTACAGATGAGCCAGCAAAACCTATTTTATCAGATTTAACTTCTCCAGAGTTTAAACAGGACAAAAGTTCTCAATTAATGGAGCATAAAGAAAAACATTCAGATGCTGGCCTTGAAGAGAATTGTCAGGCTGAGGTGTCTTCTGCTTCTAAACATCAACATATACAAGAAACAGAAGCAGATGCCTTAGGTGATCCTCTTTCTCTTCTCAAAAATAATCTACCTGGGATGTTATCTCCTGGTCAAAAGGAGGAAGTTACTAGAGATATGGCACAAAATTGTGAAGCCAATCCTTGTATCATTCATCACTTTTTGGATATTTGTGGGACTAAAAAGAATTCTGGTCTCTCAGAAGTGGCAGAACTCAGCTTAACTAAAATTTCTTCGAAGTTCCAAAGCACACAGATAAATTCACCTTTTCTGGGTTCCGGTATGAGTTTAAAAAGTAATATGTTTACATTTGAGGATTCTGACTTGCATAATGTGTCTTCTGAACTGAGAGCACAAAGGAAAGCCTCATCTAACACGGAGAGAGATAAAGCTCATTTTCTGAGTGGTGAGACTGATATTGCATCTTCTTCCTTTCATCATTCTGAGGAAGTTAGCATGATTATGAATTCACATACTTCAAAACATTTCGATTCTGTGGAAGTTACTGAAGATCCCATACATGCAGGTGCCTCTATAACTCACTCACTGGACCTTAATGGCTCTTATTTGATTCTGGAGACACCTATCCCAACAGGGGCAGAAATGACTCCATTTCAGGAAAATGTTGGGATTCATACTGGGAGAGTACTTCCTGACTTCTCAAACACTGCTCAGTTTGACGGACCCATGGAAGCAGAGATGGAAGCAGTTGCTGGAGCCTCAGTGTCAGTTAACAGCTCAAATCAGCAGTGTTCTGAAGCATCTGCTGAGCACACAGAAGGAAGGAGAAGAGCACATGACCAACTTTTGGACCCCAAAAGTGATTTACTCAAGGCTGATACATTTATTGAGGAGGTTTTTAATTCTGTCAGGGAAGAACTCAAATCCAAACAAACAGTTGACACCTTCCCGAAGCATACAGCCATAGATGGTGTAATGAGTCCAAGTACCCAAAAAAAAGACATCCCTGAGAAAAATGCATCAGAAGTGGCATTAACAAGAATCCAACAGAAAGACTGTTTGGAAGATCAGGGCATGGAAAAAATGTCAGAAGTTGAAGAAGAGAAGGACTGTGTTTCACCTTCTGTTGGTGAGACAAGTCTTTTTTATTCTGATAGAATGAATATATCTTGTTTGTTAGAAGGTCAAGCTAGAGAGGTAGTCAATAAGGTTATTTGTTCAGCCCAAGAAACTTTGAAATTTGATGCTTTTGAAGGTACTGATAATAACTCAGATTCTGAACCTCAGGCTAAAACTTCAAAAATTCTGAAGAGTGATAGTGTTAAGCCAAATGATACAGTTAGGGAGTTCTTGGTATCAGAAAAAGCAGCAAATGAAAGCACATGTGAAATTAGTGAAAATAAAATATTGAATAGATTCTTGTCCATAAATAATTTAGTTAGTGGCACAGAGTCAACTAAAGGAAGAGAAATTGTTCTCTACCAAAAATCCCCAATTTCTGGTAAAGGAGCTGGACAATCTGATACTATAAATCTGCAGCAATCAGATACTATTTTACTAGCTGAAGACATGTCCCATAAAAGGTTAGATGAAAGAGTAAAAACACATTCATTTGTCAATAAGAACTGTAAAGAAACAACAGGAATAGAGGATGTGGATAATCACAAAATTGGGACAGATGATACACCAACTCTTGTGTTAAATTTCAAATGGCCCTCATTTGTGAATGATGACAGCCACGAACCTGGTACATCCAAAAGCAGTTTGTCTGATAGTCTTGTATGTATGTCTGAAAAAAGCTTGCCAGGACATAGTAAAACCACATCCCTTCCACTGTCAGAAATAGGGAAAGTACACAAAAAGGACAATGAAGTAAATATAGGAAAAATTGAGCTTATACCTTCCATGTTAGAAATGGGAAAAACAAACAAAAGGGATGCAGAATTGAACCTTATCAAATATGAAGTAGTCCCTCCTATGTTAGATACAGGAAAAGCATGTAAAAAGGAAGCTAAATTGAATATTACAAAAGTTGAATCAGAAGCTCACATTTTTAAAATGGAAGAAGTATACCAAATGGATGCTGAGCGATATATTGGAAAACTGGAGGGATTACCTGTCACTTCAGGAATGGAAAAACCTTACCAGATGAAGGATACTGAAGGGGATATTGGGAAAACTGAAGTGATGCCTATTATGTCAGGAATAGAAAATATCCACCAAAAAGATGCTGAAGGGGATATTATAAAGAGTGAAGTGATACCTGCTATAGTAGAATTAGAAAATAATTACCAAAAGCATGCTGAAGGGGATGTTGGCAAGACTGAAGTAACATCTGTTATGTCAGAAGTAGAAAATACCTACCAAAAAGTTGTTGAGGGAATTACTGAAAAGACTGAAGTGATAGCTGTTACATTAGAAATGGAAGACATTTACCAAAAAGATGATGAAGGGAGTATTGCAGGGACTGAGGTGACACCTATTGGATTAGAAATAGAAAATTACCCAACAAATACTGAAGGAGATTTTGAAAAAACTGAATTGATACCTGTTACTTTAGATGTAATAAATATTTACCACAAAGATGCTGATGGGGTTACTGGAAAGATTGGGAACCCAGTGTTGGAAATGGAAACTACTTCCCAAAAGGATGCTAAAGATGTTATTAGGAATACTGCAGTGGTACCTTTTGTATTAGATGTGAGAGAAACACACAAAAGAGCACCACCTGTCTCTCTAGAGATGGACAAAACTTGCCGGAGAGATGCTGAAGAGACTGATGGAACATTTGTGTCCATGCCTTGTAAAAGAGGAATGGAAATAACATCTGCAGAAGATTCTGATGAAAATATTAGGAAACATGAAGTATTATCCACAGTTGTAGACATCGAGAAAACACATGGAACAGAACTAGAATTTACCATTACACAAGTGGAGGCCATGCCTCCTGTATTTGAAACTAGAAAGGTACTGCAAGAGTATGCTGAAGGGAGTGTTGGAGAAATAGAGGAAGAGCTCACTGAGATAAAGGAAGGCTTGATATTGCATGCTGACAGACTTGCGTCACACTTCAGGGGGTATGAATCACCTACATTAAGTAAAGATTATGAGGGCTACCCTGCCTTAGCAATGCTAGATTTTCAGCCAGAAGATAAAACAGTAAGGCTCAACAAAATAATCCCTGTTTCTGCAGTGTATGACAAAAGGAGAGATCGAGATTATAGCGATGAAAAGGAAGAATCTAATTTAGCCTTTGTTTCTCAGGAAGAACAAGAAAATTCTTCTTTTACTATATTGTATGAGGAGCCCCTTCAAGATGAGGAAAAGTATGCTTCTACAGAAGTAAGAGGAACACGGTCTGTCTTGTTCCCTGACATGTCTTCTGGTAGTTTGCCTGTTCTGGCATGTGAAAGGTCTGAGAGTAGAACTGACCTTGTCCATCATTTTGAAAAAGATTCTAAATTAAGTGAGACATTTGATAGTGATAGCTCAGAAATGTTCTTATCAGTGGAGGCTAAAAGGTACAAAATTTATCCCTTGGCTTTGAGTCCCATTTATGAGGATGATAGCTCGCAGGAGGATATTCTATCCAATGAGGTCTCACCTGGTCACCATAGCTCCACAAAATCAAGAGAGGGTGCAAACCAGTCCTCTTCTGTCTTATCACTTCTCCAGTCAGTATCAGAGCGTTTAAAGATGAATTTCAATGAAGATGATAGCCAGGTGGCTGGAGAAGAGGAGGAGGAAGAAGCATCACCTAAAGGTCTCAGAGCTCAAAAGAGTGAGCATGTTACTTTCCATGTGCCAGATCCTTCCATGACATTTTACCCTGATGGTGATGACCAGGAATGCAATGAAATTTCTAAGAATTCATACGCAGTGTCAAATGAACCTACTACTTCCAGTCTGCAAATTGGTCTGTGGCCAGAACAGACCTCATTGTTACAAAAATCTGATCTGACTTCTAAACTGCATTCTTCTTTAAAGAGTGTTTATCGTCAGTATTTGCAGATGTCTCAAACTTATTCCTCTGAAAAAGCCAAATTTGGTGGGACTTTTCAAGAACCAGTGTCTAAATATTTTCGTGTTCAAGACAATCCAGGCAGATTGAGCCCATATACAGAGGTAAGTTATTTTGATTATTAACTAGTGAAATACAGCTTTGAGTCATGAAATAATTTTAAAACTTACTCTAAAAAATTAGTATTCTAGGGTCGTATAAAAGTTTGTTTTTTTTTAAAAAATTCTTTGGTTGAAATATATCATAATCTTGTTTTAGCTGAACACTGAGAAAACAAAATTGCTTAGTCAGATTTTCAGAGGCTTAGCAGAGAAACCTGCTATTTCACAGTCTTTAATATTTTTCAAACTAAATCAAGTGATAACATGCCAAAATTTTAAACATATTGTATGTGTAAGAGTTATCCCTTTCCATTTATCTTATGTATCTCATGAGAATAATTTGCATATATTTCCTTGACCTCTCGTACAAAGCAGGGTGATAGCCTAATTTGAAGAAGAGCTGAAAGCAGTATGGCTGGAAAATGTTTTGAAATTCAGTTATATTTTTCTTTGGTTTAGAAATATTTAAATGTCTAATGTAGAATATTCAATGAGCATGGGTGGGACCTTCCTTTCTGGCATTTCCAAGATTATAGAATTTTTTTTTGAAGATTTCTGAAGCCTTTATCTTGACCTTAAACAGCCTTAGTAGCAAATAGTAGTAATACTTGAATACCCACTAGTAAGGTAAAATCATTTTAGAAGAAATGATCAGATTTAAAATGTTTCTTAGATGATTCCCGATGCCTGCCAAATCAAATGGAACTTCTTCACTGTGATTATAAGGCCCTTTTTGGTCCAATTTTGTCTCCCCACTCTCTGGCTGCACACTCTGTATTTCCTACCACTGTACTTTTTCTCAAGATGGTTCTCTTCCTGGAATATTTTGGCCGTAGTGTCCCCATTCCATCCTGCCACTTTTTTTTTTTTTTTTTTTTTACTCATTTAAGTACTCTTTTTTAAGATCCTCTCATTACTACTTCCTCCAAAAAGCCTTTTTTAAACCTTCCTGTCCTATCACCTCACCTCCATGCTAGTCCCATTTTTATAACCGGGCATTTTTTTTTTTAACCTACGCATTTAACTTAGTCTTTCCTTTAGAAGTTGTTCAGGTGTGATCATCTATTTCCCCTGGATCCACAATTCTAGAGGACAGTGATACCATATTACTTCCTGCATATTTGCATTCTACCTTTTAGAGAAGCATTTTGTTCATGATGGTCCTTCAGTAAATTGGATTTATGACTGCTAAGAATGTGAACTATATATCTATTTCCACTGATGTTTCTTAAGGCTTATGTTTTCCACTTGTGTTATTTCAGAATGTTGACAAACAAACTCTGAGGTGTAACCCACGACCTGGGAAGGTAAGCATAAATTTCTAAAGTAAGCTAAGATGAAAAGTGAAAAATAAGTTTAAAGTTTGGAGAGTTTAAGATAAATACTTTGAACTGACTTAGAAAATTATTTTCTAACTCAGAGATTTAACATCTGAGCTAATATTTGCTTTTTATACATTCTAGGACATTTGGGAATTTTAAATACATTCTTAAAATTATTGTGCCTACCTACTATATGTTGCAGATGGTTATCTATGATCTCCATGGAAGTAAATGTAAACAAGAGATCTACCGTAATGTTCCTGATGCTACAGCATGGGCTTTTCCGAATGGAGTACTGATAAAAGTTGTGAGGGGCTGGTAAGCTATCTCTTTTTTTTCTTTTTTGGTACCGGGGATCGAACTTGGGACCTTGCGCTTGCAAGGCAGGCACCAGAACCACTGAGCTAAATCCCTGGCCCTGGTAAGCTATCTCTTATAATTTTATTGCTTATTTGCTAAAATAATGTCTTCTTGCATTTATAGTTTTTATATTTTTATTGAAGTCATATTCCCTGCTAGTTTTTTAAAGAATATTTTGGAACATTATTAATGTTTTATATAACTTGTTCCTTTTATTTCCTATGGCAGAAAACACAGACTGATTTTAGTATTTAAAGCCAGCAATCACAAGACCTAATGTATATAATCTATATCATCCATGCCATTCTATAACTATAGTATTAGCAGGCTAGCCTTAGCAAGTGGATTTAAATTCTTTAGTTGAATGAAGCATAACTTTGAAAATGAGTTCAGAATTTGTGGGATGCTAAGGAATGTGAAGGCCAAATAGAGTTATTTGTATAGCTGACATGCTCAGATGAATTCCTTGTGTCATCTAAAAATTAAAGAAAATGTCACTTGTTATTATGGACCATGGAGATGCTTGAATTAGAATTTCTTTGTACAGTGTGCAGTGTTTAGCCCCTGATCTGTATTCATGTTGTATGCAATTTGATATAGTGTTGTCTTCACCTGTATTATTAAGCAAAATTAGAGTAGAAGTGTGATTTGGAATTATTAAACTGCTTTTAATATAAATATGTAGCTTTGTGTAGATAACACACATAAAGTTGCACATATGATAAATATAGATATAGCCATAATATTGTATTATTTCCAAGTTGTATGCACTTTTATTCTTTCTTTACTTATACTATTTATCTTCATTTAAGTTAGCCTATATTGTTGTTTTAAAAATAGCATTGGGAAAAAACAAGAACCAAGATATATCATGTAAAGGTACAAATTCCCAATGATGAATGTCATCATATTGTATACCTAAAATGTACCAATAAACTTAATGAAAAAAAAATAGCATTATTGGCTAGTAGTGGAAGATAGCCCAGCTTACAAAATTTAAGTAGATAAACTGTGATGATCTGAGTATCATTTGTCTTATGCTTCATTTCTTAGAAAATTAAAATAACTGTTCATTGCCCTTATATTTGTTTAGTTGGATTTTATATGAGAAACCATATTTCCAAGGCCAGAAATGTGTGTTAGAAGAAGGAGAGAAGGTGTTAAATCGTGACTGGATTCTTCATAACAGAAAGCACCCACAAAGAAACTTCGTGTTTGGTTCTATCAAACGAGTCCTAAAGGTAACAAAATTGTTAATTTCTTTTCCTTTTTTTGGCGGGGGGCGGTTATTGTTGTGGTAGTGGGGATAGAATCCAGAGCTTTTTAGACACTACCAATGAGCTACATTTTCACCTGCCTATTTTTATAGTTTTCTCATGTAGTAAAGCTGTAATATGGCCTAGTAGTGCTTATAAATAGTTGCTAGTATTTGTACCAGTTTCATTAATCTTTATTATCATATTGTTAATTTTTTAAATTTATATATACAAAATATTGGAGTGAATAGTAATTTTAAAATTTTGAATTAATGTGACCCCATAAAATACTGGAGTGAATAGTGATTTTAAAATTTTGAATTAATGTGATCCATTTTAAAATTTTGAATTAATGTGACCCATAAAATGGCACATGATGTGCCATGTACACATTTTTGTAATATTAGTAGTATACTATCCAAGATCTTTATAAAAAAAGCTAATATTTCCAACTTTATTTTTTCTAGTTTGGATTACTACTATTTGGTATAGCTGTATGTGTACATGTGTGTTTGTGTGTATATGAGTGTGTTAGGTTACATTAAAGAAGGAAGGTTTAGGAGAGGATCCTAAGGTATTGCTTCTTTCCTGTTTAAAACCTGCTGTTGAAGTTGATAAATATTTCCAATATAATAAAACATTTTGTGAGAGGTTCTAGAGGAGGAGTAAATTATTGATAAGGGTAGATCTCAGATAAGGACAGAATTTCCTCTCATGTTCTCATGTATTCTTAACATTTCCTTCAGCAGTAATATAATATATGGTATATTGCAGTTATTCATGTGACAGTACTGGATAAATACATTTTTCAAGATATTATAATATATTTTTTAAAATATAAATATATAAAAAATATAAATAAATCATGAACCCTATTGTGATTTGATTGATGTTGTTTACTATTAGTAGCTATAGAAAAGGCATACAGAAAAATTAAAGGTAGCACACAGAAAAACTCAGGTTATTATAAAGACATACCTACATGTATTTTACATGAATCAAAACTGTAAGGAAATGTATATCAAACAAATACTTGTGTCTCCCTTTGAACTTGATATACTAGTCGGCAGAGAATAGAAATACAAGTGAGATAAGGTCTCTTACTCCAGGTTGCCAAAGTCTGGCTAGAAACAGCTGAGCCACCTGACCATAGGACTAGGGAAATGCTCCATGTGAAGAGGCACCTCACTTCTTAGAAAGTGGCACGTCATCTGGAGGAGGTGGCACCTGACTGGAATCTTGAAAAAATAAATAGGGGTTAGTATGGGAAGTGTGAGGGACTTCCTGGCAGGTCCATCTTTGTCACATAAGGAGGACGCATTGATGGCTCAGTGGTACTGCAAGGAGATGAAAATGACTAAAGCAGAGAGGGCAGTATCTACTATTAAAAGATTTTCTGTGACTTCAGTTCTGTGATGAGCATTTGACTGCTCACTTAATTGGCTGACTCACTAAAAATTCCTTGAAATGAATAGTTTGTAGATGGAATCTTCTGGGATTTGTATAACTTGTGCTTTTGTTTCTTCTCTGTGAATATCAGGTACTATGACAAGCTTAGTGGGAAAACAGTAAGATTTGACAATTAGCCACCATCCCAGCCCCTCTAAAATTATAAAAGAATCAAATCAAGCAAATTTAATCTGGTGATGGTAGTTACGGGAAAATATGTATAGCCACTATTTGTTTAGAATATATTATAAGAAAAAAATCATGCTTGCGTTTTTTTCTTTCTTGTGTTATTTGCTCTTACAATCATTTTGTTTTTCAGTCTCACATGCCTTGATCAGGCTAACATTTAGTGAGGAAAAAAAATAAAACTATTAAGCATTAAACAGAAAAGGCATTAGCATTGTTTTAAATATTTCATAAAGTATCTGGCATCACACTGCTTCCCTTTCTCCAACCATGTCAAAATTCTGTCTTTAGATAGCTTCATTTTCATTTTGTAATTGGCATTCCCACGCTTACCTAGGCCATACCAACTTTGTGTTACATCTGAGTTTTAGTTGCTGTTGTATAAGTAGCTAAAACTCTAACGTCCTTTAAAGATGATATCATCATCTTGTCACTTGGCTGTGAACAGCTATAGAAAGTACCCTCAATTTTCAGAAATTGTAGATTCCACTCAAGGCTCATCTTTGCCCCCTACACGCCCCATGAAAGTAACTGGAAATGGGGGTGACAGTGCAGCAACTCTTGACTCAAGTGCTTTCTTTTCTCATATTAGAGTAATTGAGAATTTCAGATCACTGGGTTTACTGTGTATTTAATGACATTTTTCTTATGGACAGAAATTGCTCAGGTTGTGCCCTCACTGATGAGCCAAGAAGACAGAGGTCCACCGTTAGATCAAAGACTTAAGGTGGAAATAAGTAGATTTTTCTACTCTTGTTACTATAATTGTGTTCTACTCTGTTTCTCTTCTATAACTTTTTCTCCATTTGTGCTGATTATTAGAATGGCCAAAGCTTACGAATTTCAGCGGGTTATGCTGTATTTGGAAAGTATAGCATGACTAGAGTCTGGGAGGAGGCCAGTAAACTGTTTATTGTTGCTAGGTTATTATAACATGCCCTCAGTTACTAGTGTTTGACTGTGTTTGTCTGTATAGAACTGTACAAGTCCTTGAAAATAGGCTATTTCTGTGAATAGCTACCATGAAGACAGAACTTAGTACAATCTTTTCAATCAGCTAGAGTAAAAATTGGGCTTCTGGTAAAGACGCTGAGTACATATACCTTCTTATTTTTGTTTATTTTCATTTTTAAGCTGTCATTATGCTTTTACTGCTATGCTGTTTCCTTCTGTATTGTAGACATGAATGCCTCTT
Organism: Heterocephalus glaber; assembly: GCF_053883595.1. NCBI lineage: Eukaryota > Metazoa > Chordata > Mammalia > Rodentia > Bathyergidae > Heterocephalus > Heterocephalus glaber. The sequence goes on from NW_028258138.1 coordinate 46,072,651, forward strand.
AGCTTTTTTCCTTTTAAAGTACACCACCCAAACATTGTTTGTATAATACAATACAGAGGAAATTTGTTTGTGTGAGACACTTAGTTATGTATTCTGTTACTGTACCTCAGATCCCTGGGGAAACATTAATATGGCAGTATTTGAAATAATGTAACTAGGACACTATTATTAATAGCATACAAAAGACAATTGAAGATTGACAGGTGACTGTTCTGGGCATTTCTAGCTATTTTTGAAATGAAACTTCAAAAGAAAATACACTGTTGTATTTTAAAGGAGATTTTAAGTTACCCTTTTTTAGTATATTTCATTTTATAGGTAACTTTCTGAAAATAAGATGTATAAATTTGCATAATTTTATGTATTTTTTAAGAGAAGTAGAATAGTATATAGGGCATAATATACAAGTGTGTGCTGCTATTATTTTAATGGTCTGTTTATATTCAGCATCATTTTTTGGCCTAAACAACACCACTTTGGAAGGATAATTGTGACTTCATATTCTAGTAAAATTTGAGTTTTAGGTTCTACATAAATTGTTTGTAAACACTGAAAAGTGTATTCATATTCTAGTTAGCATCTTAAATTGCTTCATGAGAGTGATTGAGACCTCACTTTGGGGAAAGATTAAAGAATTTAAAAATTGCAGTTTTAAAATTACAGAATTTATAATATATAATTGTTCAATTTCTAATACATGCCACCTCTGCATGTTACTGCATTTAACTATTTCATCAAAGTGTATTCATTTGAATTTCTAAATGTCATAAGTGAGAATTATGCTACTGAAACTTGAGTAGTATAATTAAACCCTCAAGAGAACTGTATATAGTATGTTTAGATAGAAGGATATCTAATTTCAGTGAAGGGGAAAATAATTGTAATGTTTAATTTCCTAAGGAAGAATAAGATTTGTTTGGTTTTTTTTTTAAGTTATAACTTGAATGTGGAGAGTTATCTCTTTAGTTGAGGTGATAGAAACATCTACAAAGCTCACAGAGGCCAGGGTGGGAGTGGAGATAGCATGGTGGCCAGTAAGACTGCAGAGGTGTTGGAAATGAGTGTGAAAGGCAAACAGAAATATGTATTTGATGTGATTAGATCTTGAATCAAGTGTCACAAGGAAAGAGGTGTTCTAAGCTGTATAAAGAGTAGTTTGTGCTTGACTGGTAGTTGTGAGTAAGGCCCTTATTGAAGTTTGGTGAAAGATTCACAAGTGAAATTGTAAAGAAAGATTTGACAGAACATGGTAACAGTGAGTGCCTAATATTAAGACTGTGATAGAGTGTGGTCAAACTTCATAATACCTTTCTTCATCAAACCAACTTACACTAAAGAAAATTGAGTCCTACAAGTAGGAAAACAGATTTCCTTTATCCTCACCTCTAATTCCTACTTCTTTTGTCAGGGTAAATTAAGTAAACACACTGAAGGGGTAGTAAATCTGTTATTTATTTTTTATGATCCCCATGAGATCAGCTTTTATTTAACTCCCTTCCTCCCTTGTGGCTTTGTTATGCGTCCAAAAAGGAAGGCTTATGGACCTTTGGCACTCAAATCCTTTAGAACATTGCTAATGGAGTAAGTATTTAAAGAACAAAGCTGGAAAAAAATTGGGACAATAAGTTTTCCATCAATATTATTTATAATTTTCATGTTAACATGACTTGTTAGAAAAACTTTATTTTAAACAGTGATTAAGGAGCAACAATATTTCCTTTATGTTGTTTTTGTGCAGAAATTCAGTTGAACAGTGAAAGTAATTGTAACTATATGTCCAGGATGTTGAGAATACTAGCCTCTGTGTCTAGATGACTTCAGAGTCAGATTATTGTATTTTTCAGAATTGCAGCATTCCAGAGATAGAGCTTCACCCACAGACTGACCCAGCATGTTGTCCTGTGTATATACAGAAAGCAATTCCCGATTTGGAAGAACTGAACATCTCCAAATCTGTGTCCTTCACAGTGAAATCAGGAGTGTATGTATCAGTTTCTCTTTATTATAGTGATTGATAGCTATCTCCATTAACTGATGGTTTCATATTTCAATAGGTGGCATACATATTTCTAAAGTGTTAGTCAATTAATTTCATTGATGCTCATGGATACCCAAGAAAGACAGGGTTTACAGGTTCTGTCTTTCTATGGATCCAATTAAGACTTTGATATGTGACTCACAGGAACAAGTATAGAATCTTCAGACATAGTTCTTGACAGATGAATTGATTGACTTTTCATCCCACACATTTAGGAACTGAGAAATAAAAGCATGTCTCTGGCCTAAAATTCTGGAGCCTGAACTATTTCAGGGATGTCTTAAGTGCTAGTGCCTTCTCAGTACAAGTCACATATCCCTTTTTTGCTTATTACTCCTCTTCTCCTGAAAGCAGGCAGTGTTACTTTTTGTTATGGATGAGTGATTTGCCCCAGGCTATTAGCTGAGGTGAAGCACTGACTTGGTACTAGGCCTCTCTGATTCCCAACGTTATCTGTAGGACCATAGTTCTGAGTTCAGTCTTAGTTTGCTTCAGATGGGCTCAAATTACAAAACTCTCTGGATGCTTGGCTCAGTGGATCCTCTTCTGTCTTTCATTGCTCTGTCTGCTCCAGTAATGGTTGGTGTACAATTCTGGGGTTACTGTAGGACAAGTTTGTCTCCCCAACCATTAAACTCTTGAGCAGATTTCATAATTGACCCTATTCATGAGAAATGTATGTAATTAGCACGCTTAGCTGAGAGATATATGGGTCTTTGGGGAATCTTATTTCCCATAGTGTTCCTGAGGTAGCCCAGTAAAGGCAATAATGATTCTAATAATGTAGGTCAAATATAAAATGCCCTACCTCTCATTGTCCCAGTTTTTAAAAAATAGGATATGATGAATGATTTTGAATTTTCAGTTATATTCTGCTTGAATTAAAGGTACTACTTGTTTTAGATGTTACAAAATTTAAGAAAAGTAATGCCTAGCATTATTTGATACATAGATCCAATACCTTGGAAAACATTTTGTTAGTTCTTGTTATATGCTGTTTGGCTAATCCCGTTGGGTATGCTTTGCTGGTATAATGGCAGCAATGGAGAATTTTTATTTTTTCTTCTTGGTAGCCCTTTTTATTCTTACAGAATCAGACAAAAGTATTACTACTTAACCAACATTTATTTCTTATTTAGTTGGCTTGCCTACCCAGACATTAATTTTAAGGGTCAAGCTACAGTTTTAGAGGAAGACCATGGGCTCTTTGAGATTTCTGCAGCAGAAATGAAGTCATTGCATCCACTTCAAATGGTGAGTGAGTTAAAAAAGAAGCATGTGTTTTTCCTAGTACACATGAATCCAGAATTAAATAACTGTGATGATTGTTCATGTGTCTCAGGAAATAAGTGTTTTCTATTGAATTGATAAACTATTGTTTTTCTGTTTATATTGTTGAGACCATATGAATTTACTCTGTGTTTTGCCAAGTTTATCACAAAACATGCAGTTTTCTTATAAATATTTTTCTTTGAAAATTCTAGTTATTAAAGTTTTGAATGTGTTTTGTTGATGCTCACTAGAAAATTACTTGTATATTATACTCTTCCACTTCAGTAATGAATGATAAGCTCAGCATTAATAATAAATGGACAATTCTGTCAATGTTTTCTTTCCTTAAAGATATAATAACTGCCCACAGTATTTAATTCTTTTGTTTGCAAATTTCTTCTGAGTGGCAAACTATTCAATGAAATGTTGGCTGTGTAATAAAATATTTTCGCTGTTCTGTGCCTTTTAAAACAATAGAAACCAGGACAAATTAAGAAATGTTAAGAAACAGCATAATGTGGGGTAGCATTTGATACAAGAAAGTCACAGAATTAAGGATTTTGTGAGGAAGGGATTATTTTTTAGGTTGTATAACGTGATGTCAAAAAGACATGAAACATGATTTTTTAAAAGTGTTGATAGATCTTGGGAGAGGAAGTGTGGATAACTCAATGCTCTCTTTAACTTGAAACTTGCAAGTAATTATAGAGGAGATGTTTGAAAAATCAGCTTAGAAATCGATTCTGCCAAATATGATTTCTAACTCTACTAAAATTTCCACTCTTTTGTTTGAGGCATTATGCAGTAGGAGTAAATCTTTTATTGGTCACATGTATTCAAGGTCTAAACCTCAGTTTTCTTCCTTGTACTTTTAATCTGGAACCTATTTTAAATTGGCCACTCTGCATTAATATAAAGCCACCTAAATGGTTTGACTCCTGTAGTTCTGTACTTAAAATTTAAAATTTACATGTAACTAGCTAGATGTGGTGGCACACACCTGTAATCCCAGCACTCTGGAGGCTGAGGCAGGAGGAGTCTCACAAGTTTGTGGCCAGCCTGAACTATATAGTGAGTTCAAGGCTAGCCTGAACTACATAGCAAGACCCTGTCTAAAAAGAAAAATTTACATGTAATTTAAATTTGACTGGTATGTAGTCTTCACTAATTAGATTTTACTTAATGTACATATGGCACTTAGTTCCTTTAAAGTACTTCAAATGTTTACACACTTAAAATTAAAATATCTTGTCATCATTAGGGTGGACTAAAAGTGGAAATGCCTATGAATTTAAAGGTAAGTAACTAACTTTTATAGTATGCTAAAAAGACTGAATACCAATATTTAAGCATTTTGAATTATTAGAATAAAACAGTTATCTGAATCTATAATAATACCTAGCTACATGTTCGGAAGTGACTGAGTTAATGTTTCCTGAGGGCTGTGAATGGCAGTTGGGTCAGGATACAAAGATGGAAGTCTATACTGTCAACTCCCCCAGATCCAAGGACCTACATTGTGGCAAAGTGATAGATTTGATTTGGGGGTGGTGGTGTTAAGATAGCAGCTAGATATTTGAGTGGTGATACCTAGGTGGTACCTAGGAGTGATGCTCAGGAATTAAATCAAGGCCAATGAGGATTACTTAGCTTCTATCACGTTAATGTCAGTTTGTGAGTATAAATACCTGAAGAGAATAGCGGCAAAGAATACAGGGTAACAGTGGTGCAAGGATCAAGCACATTTGAGGAAGAGGAGGAAGAAATAGAATTATGAAATGTATGTAAAGAGATATAGGAAGAAAATCAGTTCAGTGAGCAAAGATGTAGGTAGCCCTCTTCCTTATATGTAAGAATGGCACCTCTAGCCAGAGGCAGGTATAGAAATAGGGATTCATCCATCCTCTTCTCCTCCCAAACCAGGCACAAGTCTCCAGCCCTCCCATTTCTGGGCTTCCTTGTTTATGAGAATTGACTGCCATTTTATCGATCATATAGATAGAGTCTTTTCAAACTTAACTATCTGAGTGTATCTATTATACTTTGTGTTTTGGAATCATGTATATTTAATTTTTTAAAAATACTCAAGCCTGGCCTCCATTCTTAGAGAAACTACTTTGGTCTAGGATATGGACTAAAAGTTTTAAAACTTCCCAAGTAATTTGAAAATGTAACCAAAGGTGCAAACTACTGATCCAATAGATGCAGAATTAGCTGTAACACTGCCTGAGTGACTTCTGTCTCAGTTTCCTAGTCTGGCCAATCAGAACTTCAAGTATGATAGGCTTGGTCTTCTTTGGGCATTTGTAGTTTGACAGATTGTACAGGTACATAAGTTGATTGGTTATTATAAATAATCACAATTTACAAATTGTTAGACATTAAAACTGATGATGTCATAATGGCTTACATACTGTTTTTTACTTAGGTTAAATGTTATCATGTAACATGTATTAAACACAAATAAAACTTTAACGCTTCAAATATAGCCCTGTGAAAATCTAATATGTGAAAATAGTAAGATCAGTATTTCAGTCTGTATAATGTTATCTGTTTTTAGAAAAAAGAAAACAGTATCTTTTTGCTTTATTGTATTTAAGTATGTAGTCTTATTCGGCAAGATGTTGGGCTGTCATTTGTGGGCAAATTATTCCATGAGCTATAAATAGGACTAAGTGATGAAGTGTGGATAGATTAATACTCTTATCACTGTTATTGCTTCCACATATTTGGGGCAGCTTCTTGAGAAGTAAAGAACAGCACAATAGTTTAAGGGAACTATTGTTGTAAGCCAAATTTGAAATAAATGAAATACAGTAGGTTTGTTTTCTGTTATGCTCATTACACTGTCTCCAAGTTTGAGTCAGATATTCAGTTAACAAAAGTCATAATTTTTTCAGTCAGTTCTTATTTTTAGGAGGCTTTGTGTTTAAATTCAAAATTTGCATATCTATTTTTTCTCAATGAAACATAAAAACCGAAGAACCAGTTAGTGTTGTAAGAAATAGTATTATGCATGAAGAAATGTTCAACATCACTGGTCATTCAAGAGATGCAAATGAAAACAATGCTGAGATTCCACCTCACTCCAGAAAGAATGGCTGCTACCTTGAAATTAACCAATAACAAATGCTGGCAGGGCTGTGGGGAAAAAGGAACCCTGCTCCACTGCTGGTGGGAGTGTAGACTGGTGCAACCACTGTGGGAATCAATATGGAGATACCTCAAAGAACTAGGACTGGAAGTCCCATTTGACCCCGCTATTCCACTGCTGGGGATCTTCCCCAAAGAATTAAAAGAATCATACCACAGTGATATGTGTGTGCCCATGTTCATAGCAGCACAGTTTGTCATAGCTAAAACTTGGAAACAGCCCAAATGCCCATCAACTGGAGACTGGATAAAGAAAATGTGGTTTTTTTATAAAATGGAGTACTACTCAGCCATAAAAAATGAGAAATTAGAGACAGTTATAGCTAAGTGGATGCACATTGAGGCAATACTCTTAGGTTAAATAAATAGGACACACATGTATAAATACCAAATAGTTTCTCTGGTGTGAGAAACTGAAAGTGTAAATAAAGACTAAATGTATAATAGGTCATGTGAAATAGGAAGAAAAGGGGCAAAGGGGAAGGAAGTGGGAGGGCTAGGGGAAAGGACAAAAAGGAATGGGATTAATATGAGAAAATGGAAAAATAGGACAAAATCTTTGTAAATAGGGAGGAATGGAGGGGTTGAAGGGAGGGCTGGGCAAGGGTGAAAAATAAGAACCAAGAGAGACTATGTAAAGGTGCAAATTTCCAATGATGAATGTCATTATATTGTATACCTAAAATGTACCAATGATTAGAATGAATAATCGATAATGTAAAATAGGAAGAAAAGGTCCAAAGGGGTAGGGGCAGTGGGAGGGGCAGGGGAAAGGAAAGAAGTGAAAGGAAAAATGCTGAGAAATGGAAAAAATGGAAATAAAGTCTTTGTAAATAGGAAAGGGTGGAGGGCGTGAAGGGAGGGCTAGGAATGGGGAAAAAATAAGAACCAAGAAGCATTATGTAAAAGTACAATTCCCAATGAGAAATGTAATTGTGTTTTATACCTACAATGTACCAATAAAAGAATTTAATACACTTACAAAAAAAAATAATAGTATTATGGTTTTAGAGCTCAACTGATGTTTTGTTATGCTCTGCAATCTTTAGAGAGTTTTTATTTCTTATAAGGGAAATTTGATAGATCTAGGTAGATTTGTAGTAACCTCAAAGCATAGGAGGAAATATATAAAAAATAATTCAAAGATCAGTTATAAGAGACTGTCCTAGGATTTGGGTGACCAAAAGAATATAATCATACCCTGGGATATTAATAGCAGAAAAGCATATTAAGATATTTTACCTTTATAATTATAAAGACCCCCAAATTCCTTGAATATCTGACAGTGTGCTATATTGTAAGAATATATTAATGAAGAAAATAAACAGTGTTCTTTATACATGTTGTGGCTTTAGTGTCAATCAAATAAATTACTATGTATCTATTCTAAAATAGGAGCATGTCAAATTTTTTTTTCATATTTTTCAGGTTGTTATTTATGAAAAGCCTCACTTCCATGGACAGACCAAAGAGTTTAGTGAACACATAGATTCTGTCCCAAATTTTTTAAAAAATAATGAAGACTTTCATGGAATTGGATCAATTCGTGTCATTGGTGGAGTGTGAGTATCATATTTTCAATATTTGACTTGTTGACTTTTGAAGATTATCATAGAAGCAGCCAGCCTTAATCTAAAATATACATTCCTTTTGTAAGATTGTAAGTTAAAAATATTACTAAGAGTTTCTATGAACTCTTGTTGGTATTAAAGATTTTGAGATAGAAACTATATTTTACCTTTAATCTGAAACGCAGCATTTTATACATAGTACAAAAAGTAAGAATTGTAGGATAAAACTATTTTTTGCAAGTTATAAACATGAATAATAGCCTAGCTTTTATGTGCTGAGAATTTAACCAGTGAGCCCTCATCAAAGGAATAGTCTGGCTGGTATGCTTCCATAGTCAAGATTTCTAACACTGGTATCCCTTCACTGCTCTTAAGAAAGCCCTTTAAGAACCCCTGGGTATAAATGCAAGTGTAACCACCGTTGTGACCATCTCAGTCTCAATCAGCAGTTACTGGAGCAGAAATACTGGAATACTGAGACCAGACTAGGATGTGTTTTTATGTTCATGTTCTGGCTGGCACATAAAACCATGTGTAAGACTGCAAAACTTACTTGCTTTTGTCAGTCCAGGGCTGGAATCTCATTTCATCAAAAATGATCTCTTGTCTCTTAACGCATCGATTAGTTTGGAATGTTGGTAAATAAGGTTTGACTAAATATGTTTCTATCGTGATGTATTTATTTGTACTCTTTGCTGGTTTGTGAACACACATGCTCCTTGTTAACCCCGATATAAAATATTTTTGCCTTTTCCTCTCTTTGGGATCTAAATGTTTTTCCCATTGACTGGATAGATTTAAAACTAGTTTTCTGCTTCACAGAAAATTTTGTTAAATTCAGTGTGATGAATATTGTTATTACCCAGTTTTTTATAACTAGTTTATAAGAAATTCTCAAAAGGTGGCCTGTAATGCAGTATGCAGACTTCCATTTTTATGTGACAATTGCAGAAGAAAAATGTTCCCTCTTAAAAATAATCAGATGACTTCATTATTTTGTACTATTTCTACCATGTTTTGCTTTTTTAGCTGTTTAATTTTAACTGTGGATAGTATATACTGTTTCTCATTACTACCCCATCTATCCCATCAGGAAGAATCTGGGGAAAGTGAGATTGATGTTTTTTTCTAGGTAACATATATTTAAATATCCCAGATAGACCTATACATTGAATCTTGGTCAAAACTTACTCTGATAAAACTAAATCAGACTAGAGAGGTTTCTGAACTGTCAGTGTGTAATAGATTTACTAATATTAATTTCACCAGTCTTCTATACTTTTTATTTTTTTCCCATTCAAATATAATTAAAAGCATATTTTGAATAGCCATATTGGAATAAGAGAAAACTTAGAATTTGTAAATTTTCTGTGCAATTTATTTTTTCATAATAGTTTAAGTATGTTAGTCTCTTCATGTATTGCAAATGTATTAAGACATATAAATAAGTTTATAGGTTTTACAGTGCACATGGATACCCCATCCTATACCCTACCACAATACACTTGCTACAAAGCTAGGAGAAATTAATGATTGGTGATAGGGTAGTGTTTCTTTATGCCCTATAAAAATAATTTTTTGGAATTTATTTTAATCTTCATAATTACAGTACGAGTGGAGAAAAGAAAAACAACAGTAGGCAGCTCTTGTGGGCTTCATTTTGTCAAGTTCCTGAATTGAGAAGTCCCCAACACTGAGCTCAGAATAGTCATCTGGAGATTGGGGAGGGCGGTCCACCCTAATTGCACAGTCCAACTAAAGGCCTGTTTCAGCAGGTCAACATGTTTTATGAACCATCTGTGCCCACACTGCATTAGATACTGTGCATTACCCAATAAAAATTCAAGTTTCACAAAGGAACTTAACAGTTTATCGGTGGATTTACTGATGCTTTTAGATTAGAGGTCAGGAAACTTGTGTCCGTGGAAAGTACTCTGTGATAGCGCTTCCTGTTCTCATGATCCCCACTGATAAAATGGTGGGACCAACATTTTCCACCCATAAGTATTTACAGAAAAAAGTCTTTGTATACATATAAGGGTACTAAGGATAGTGCTAGTTCAGTTACATTTTCTGTTTCTCCTTTGGTAAACCTCCTGTATTGTATGTTTTTGAGCTTCAGCCTGGTGAGAGACTTAAATCCTTAGTAAATGTTTAAAGTAGTAATCATTGTGCAATTCCAGAAGGGCTTAATCAGAAAATAAGAATGATTATCTTTGGATCTCAGTGTGAGTTTAAGTTTTCTCATTGGCTCTATGTGTTTTTATTACTTTTACTTGGCAAAATTTTCTCTGATCATCTTGAGATGTAAGGAGTCATGCCATGAATATTTAATGAGCTTGCTCTTTTGTAATTCTACAATTGACCTTTTGTTGGGAAAAGCCTCCAAACTGTAAAAATTATTGGTCTATGAAGCATATACGTTTGTTGTTGTGAATGGAAATAAAGCAGATGTGTTGCTTTTTAGAATATTGAGATAATTAATTGTGTTTAACATGATTTTTCTCTCATTTGCTTTATTGATTAGTTTTATTATTGGTTCAGTTAAATGTCTTCTGTATTTCTAGGTGGGTTGCCTATGAAAAAGAGAATTTTAAAGGCCAGCAGTTCCTGCTTGAAGAAGGAGACTTTGAAGATAGTAATGATTGTGGGGCATTAAATGGCCCCATCTTGTCTTTCCGATACTTACAAGCTGTGAGTTATCTTCCTTAACCATAGTTTTCTACCTATTTTATCTTTTCATTGGACATGATCATTGATAGAACATGAGTTTGTATAATGTTTCTAGCACACTGAGAACATTGAACTGACCTGAACGTGAATTACCTGCTCTTCTTTTTTTTGTTTTATTAATTTTTTTTTTTTGGAACTGGGGATCAAACTTGGGTCTTTGCGCTTGGGAGGCAGCCAGTGGAACCACTGAGCTAAATCCCCAGCCGCTACCTGATTTTCTTAACTTCATGATTATTACAGAATTTTTAATTTTGACTTTTTATCCATCAATTCTATAATCAGTTTTTGAGCATCTGCTTTCTCAGAAGTATTGTGGTAGGTGTTAGACATGTAGTAGCCAAATACTCAGTCCCAACATCCCAAAGCAGGCAATCCCGGTAAGAAAGATAATGCTTAAATAAATGTTTGCTATTGTTTATGACTGGATTGAGTACACACGGTACCCAGAAAAAAGCTAGTTGATCAGTCATCCAAGTGAACTAGCGACGGATGCATGGGTGACAGCTGAGCAGAAGTTTTATGTTCAAAAGAGTTACCTCAGTAGAGAATTTCCAGGACAAGGTGAAAGACAACAGTAGGTGCTGTTTAGCAAGAGATTAACCCATGTTAATGTGTAACATCTTGGTTGTAAGCCATTGGTTTTAGCTGTGGGTGATTTTACTCCTTAAAGGAAATTTGATAAGTGTCTAGAGACATTTGGATGGTCATTCTGGGGAGGAGGGGTGCTGGAATCTAGTGGGTCTACCCACTAATGATATTACAGTGTGAAAGGCAGCCTCCAACTATGAAGAATTACAGGACCCAAAATGCTTATAGTGCTGAGTTTGAGAAACCCTTATGGAAGTAAAACTATGATGTGTCTGAAAAAATGCAGTTAGGTTAGGATGTTAGAACTTTGGGAAGATGAGTCCACAGCCAGTTAACAAAGGGCCTCGTACCATGTTAAGAAATTGAAATTATTTTTCTTGAGTTGACCAAAACCCCTTGGTGTCTACCCTTTAGGAGTAGTGAGCATGACTACTCTAAAGTTTTAGAAAGGTCTTTTTGATGACATTATTGAAAAATGGTCTGGGATGAGGGAGGTGAGGCTGGAGGAGAGAGGTCCAGAAAGATACAGGATTCTAGGTAGAAGCAGATGAAAGCACAAAAAAGAGATGGGTGTTGGAGACTTCTTATGGTGGGGTTTATCAGATGTTGCTGATTATTCTGACCAACACTGTGGAATTTTTAACAAGTTAAGATGGTCATGTATCCATATTATTCAAGAGTTAACACTGCAGTCTCTTCCCCAGTAATTTTTACCCATATAAACTCTAAACCAGTGGTGGCAAACCTGTGACACACATTATTTGCTTTTTTTTTTAAGACAAAAGATGTTAATGTGTCAGGTTTTTTTCCTAAATTAAAACCTCAATATTCAGGTTTAATTACAGTGTTGGCACTTTACACTAAATAAGTGGATTTGGGGTTGCAGTTTGGACAGTCCTCTCTAAAAGGTTTGCCTAAACTATCTGGAATGGTCTTTGACACACCTCATAAGGGTATGAGTACAGTAAGTGATTGTGAGGTCCACACAAATTGTAGGTGAGCACAGAGACTGTGTTCTTGGTCTTTTAGGTTTCTCTTCTCTGAAGCTAGTAGCAGCCCTTTTACAATCCCCCGCATTGTTAAGCAGGAGGAACAGGAAGGAGAGCAGATGCACAGGGAACAAGGGAGTATTCTATTTTCTCATAAGTTATCCTCCTCAGAAAGTGAGTCAGAACAAGTTTTGAAAGAAACACAAGACAATTCACTGAAGATTCAGTGCTGGGAGTGTTTGAGCAATAACAGATGGGTAACTTTCAAAGTATTTAGGCCACAATTATAATACTTAAGGGTCATAGGTTTTCTCTGCTGATCCATGCCTTATTTGGCTGCTAAAAGGCAAGCAAAACAAAATAAGTAATGGCCCTTTTAGATCACTTGGACCATATACACTGAGGAGATTATGGCCCATGATTCAAAGCATTGTCTACTCATTGTTAAATAATTTTAAAATTTCCCTCTTGTTTTAGAAAGAGAGTTGGGGAAGGGGGTGTTATGGATACTATAAATGTTAACAATGAGTGTGGTGATATTTTCCAAATATAACTGTAACTAAAACAAAAGAAAAGCCTAAGTTGGTTGAAACCTGACAGTGGTAGGAAATGTGAAAATAAATAAATATCATAACTACCATATTAGCTAAACAATAGAAGATATTTGATGTAAACAAGGTCTTTAATAATGTACATTAGGAAAATTGGTATATATAGCATTGTTAATTTTTGCAGTTTACAAAAATTGGAGACATGTTCAAAAATGATGACAGAGTTTTTATGTAAATAAGTAAAAAATGTCCTTCAAAGAAAACTTTCTCTTCTCTTCTATATAAATTGAAGGGTTTTTTTAGAGTTAAGGTATTAGTTGTCAGCTTACAGTTAGAGATGACATCGTAATCCTCATACTGATCCTAATATTTGTCAAGTACTTATTAATGGCTTACTTGTATATGTGCTCTAATAGTCTTTGCAAAGACTGTAATGTGGAGACTATTATGATACATCTTACAGATATAGAAACTGAGCATCTTAGAGGTTAGGTACCATGCCCCAGGGTTGTACCAAGGTTGAAGGGCAGGTCTGTCTTGCTTTAAAGCCAGGTAGATTTTAAAAAGTACTTACATGAAAAATTGAATTTCATTTAGTAAAAGGCTTATGGCATTTCATTTATGACTTTAATATTTATGTTGTATATTGCAGACCAATATATGTATATAATAAATTTTACATGGTTTCTAGACACTTTTTGTAGTAAAAATAAAATTATATTCACTAAAGTATGTTCAGATGATGTATACTAAAGAACCCTATTCATATTTAGACAATACAAAATTTGTATATGTTATGAAAATGCTTTAAAAACTTGCTTATCAAGTTATAGTTTGAAAAATTGTATATTCCCCAGACATAGTATGTAATTGGGAAGGTATTTTTTATTAGTACATGTTTGCAGTATGTAATGATAACATTCATTGTAGGGAGTTGTTATATATACATAACACATTTTAATTATTTTTTAATCCACTTCTCCCCTCCCTTTCCTTACCCCTTCTGCTATTTCTTGGTTCCCTTGCCTTTTGCAAAAAGTTGTCTCTGTTTCCTATTATCTGTCTTTTACTTTGGTTTTTAATTATTTATACTTTGGGTTTCTCATATGAGAAAAACTATGCAGCATTTAAACTTGTATGTCTCAAGGTGATTGTGATTGTGACAGCCCTATTGAGTTAATAGGTAGAGCTGATGTGAGACATCTTTTCTGAATACAAACCATGATATTTACAACTCTCAATTGAAGTAATATAAAAGAGACATGCAGACAGAGAGAAAAGCTGTTTTCAGATGTCCTGACTCCAGTACATGGAACACTCTGGATTTACTAAGGTCAAATACCGGACATGTTCCTTAGGGATAATGTGATCTGTGTCATGGAGAGCTCTGGAGAGGTCAAGCAGAAATGTGTTCCCAATTCCAG